>NW_009190507.1:0-49301 GCF_000690835.1 Fulmarus glacialis
AGAGGCTGCACCGGCGCAAAGAGGTGCGGTAGCTTTTGATCCTGGGGTAAACACATTCACGCCAGGAAACACCCAGGAACCCCCTGGGAGGTGAACGCCTGGCTGGAGCAGGTGGAAAAGTAAGAGGAGCAGGACAATATTTATGCCATCCTGTAGGGTTTGCGGTTTGGAGGTGTCGTTGTACAGGCTGCTTATATTTTAGTTAACTCTTTTTGTCTGTGCAGAGATTACATTTTATTTGCTCATAAATACAAATTGAGGTTTTGGGTCACAGCCCAGTTACATTTTGCTTCAGACGGAGTTTAATTTCCCCTTTTAAAAGTGTTTTAAGTAAGTTGGGCCATATGGAAATTGAGTTGTTCATCAACCAAAGAAACTTGAAGGAATTTGAAAAATAAGGTTACATATTTCTTGAGACATTTCTTGAGTATTGAACCAGAGTCAGAGTACAGCACCAGTACTCAAAACCCCTGATTCAGTCATTTCCTTTGTTAGGATCAAGACTTAGTCCGTCTCTACCTGTGTTTTCACAGCTGTAAAATGGGAGCTACACCTATTAATGAGGGGCATTACATACTCTTTTTGGAAAGACCTTAATTAAAAAAAAAGCAGAGGAAGATCATTTGTAAGGGTAGTAAACAATGCAAAATGTGTCTGAGGGAATATTTCATGTTGAATGGAGAGATACATCTGAGAAAGATGTGGTGTCTAAAGGAACATGCATATTAGAAACTTCTTCTCTGTTGTATTCATTTCTTGTGTAGTTGATCACTTACATGCTGCTGCTCTGAATTCTGCAGAGTGGATGACATAAGCACCACATGTAGTAGTGTAGGAAAAGCTGCGCAAAACCTGCCAAAATGGGACGGAGCTGTTATTGAATAGCAGGCCAAGCCCACTTTATGCCCCAAGTCTAGAGAGAAACTTGTATGAGATACAACACGTGATACGGTAGTGAACAACTAGCTTGGTAAAATTTTCCTCTGATTAGAGTCTGGATACTGTTCAGAGGAATTAATGGGCTCCTCTGAGATGACAGGTCCTGCGTCCCTATCTAGTGTTCGATTCTCTAGTCAGTCAGTAACTGCAGTGAAGCAGTGGTATTTCTGTTAACAGCATGGAGCCAAGAACGGGAAAATATAGGCCAAACAGTGAGTTATGTAATGGTATTCCCTAAGGGGTAGTATAAAGATGAGATTATTTCCTTCTGTCAAGACAAAGAGCAGCCGTACAGTTGCTCTACAACATTCACTCTAGCCCTGGGTTCCTCAGGAGCAATCCAGGCAGGGAGTTGGGACCCTGTAATAGCAGATCCACCAGTATCACTTTATTCCTATCCACAGCTAATTCCTTCACAAATATTCCTTTGCAATATCCTCATAAAGAACCTGAGAAGTGGAATAGAGCAGTTACGGCTACAAAGGGAAACCAGACCCAGTCTATGGGGAAGGGAAAGTTATGATTTTAATGTGTCTTTTTCTCAGAGGTCTGAGGAGTGATAATGTGGAGTTATAGAGCACTAGTACAAAACAAAGGTTCTGTGTATAGAAAGTTATAAAAGATAAAGCAAGGGAGTGAGAACTGTCTCAGAAGGTTTGTTAATTATGCCATTTGGATGGAATAAATAGAAAGTCTAGATTGGAAGTGAAGGACATATTTTATGTAAAATAGTAGGTTTAATATTAGTTAAATATACACAATCTTAGCCAAAAGGCTGAGAAAAAGGGAACAGACAGACTTGAATTATCCAGGCTGTTATTGGCCAGAACTGGATTTTGGAAGGTGATTGGCTGGTGGCAATCCAAAATTATACAGACAGCAAGTCTTGCAAAGGACGTCAGCCGGCCTGTAATGGCTAGAGGTGCTCAGGGTCCTGGGTTTAGTTGTGATCGTAAGATGGCACCTCCAATAGTACAAGAGGGACATACGTATTTATGAAATACCAGGTTTTATCCACTTTTTTAAACTTTTCCATTTCTGTTGCCAGTTTATTCTCCCTGAGCACAGATTGCTTAAACCAGTGTGTCTTCAAAGACAGAATGCCTGAAACCCATAATTTTTGTTCAGTTCAACTTTTTAGGGAAAAAACTTGGTTTTCAGCCAATCAATGCATTTAATCATTAGTAATTTAGAGGATCAGAACACCAAGACGATCTTGTCTTCTTTGTCACTAATACAGAAAATACTGTAAGTGTAGTTACAAACCGATTTATATGTAACTGATCTAGATTTGAATTTAGCTGTTTCAAATTAAATAATAAAATATGTTTCATGGGGAACTTAAAATGCAATTATTATTGGAAAAGTAACTGTCAGTGATATTTTGTTATTCATCAGATATGTTCTTTCCATTAATTCATCCCTGATCTACTTGATGGAGTAGCAAAAATCCACTTCCATTATTTTTTTAACTCTTGCTACTCCAGGCTGAGTTAAGTGAATTTAGTAGCCCTTGCAACTTGCTCTGGCCCTTGTATCATGAATTAAGATCCACGGTTGAGTTTATATCTTGAGGTGTCAATCTCAGTTGCACTGTAAAATACGTGTAATAACTTGCTTTGGATTATAGACATATAGTATGACTTCAAGATTTCAGACTGACTGTCAGGATAATTAGTGATTAAAAAAACTGTTCGCTTGGTGACTTAGCAAACTGAATTGGGGCTGTAAGCTTTTATTCTTGTTTTTCTTTCCTTTCTCTACAACTAAGTTGTTCAGACTGCAAATTCTGAGAATGCTGGCACGCACAGGCGGGAATGTCCAAGACTTACATTAAGCATCAATAGGTTCCTATAATTTCAAGTAAGGCCAGTAAAATCTATTGGTCCTCAACAGCTCAGAGAGCCATGGGCTGCATGTTTCAATATGGGTAACTAATAGTAGGGGCATCTGAATTTAACAGACGCTTCAGACATTTTGGCCTTATGTGCTCCTGACATACGCCATCTGTAAAATGGTGATAATACAGTAATGTTTACATAGAACCGGGAGAAATCAATATCAATCTTTCTCCATTATGTAGGAAGAGTTATATTTATGATTAGAGAATGAACCTTGTTCCTCTTAGCTGAATACTCTCCTCACTTATTTCATATGGTAGGAACAAAGTGGTAACAAAGCATTCATCATTTTGTTTAAAAAAAGCTGGCTCACAGAATGTGTGCTCACCACAAGAGTTTTCTCTAACCATTGTAGAATCATTTTTAAACTTGTAATTTTAAGCTATGCATAGGTATCGGTAGCTAATATTCTGTGCGCCTATGAAGGCGAAAAGGGTTATCTGATTACATGTGTTTGCAGATCTCCCTCTGCTTCACATTCTTGCAGACCAGAACAACGACATAACTTTCTTCTTTCAGGATAGTTAATGTTCTGGCCCAGAATTATAGCACCAGATGTGTTGCCACAGAAACAATTTAAAGGGAGAAGAAATTGCAAGCAAATTGTCTTTCTAGTGGAAAATGTAAAAGCAGTATTCATGTTTTAGAGCCTCTCATTGGTTTCTGTTTGTGTTATATGTGCTCACAGGAGAGAATAAGGGAGAATTTTGCTTTTTTTGTTTCATACATCTGTTAGCATTTTAAAATTCTCTATACAGGGTTGAAAATTGAAAAATATTCTATTATGGGCATGAGTTATGTACCTCAGAGACATTTTTTATTAAATCCTGATTCTTTTTTAGAAACTTTTTCCTTGAAAAGTGTGCAGTGTGCTAGCTGATTTACTTAGCTCCACTTGCAACATGCTTTGGAAAATATTTCCAGTAATAGTTGTTTCTGTAAAAGTAAGGAAACATTTGACTATATAAAATTATTCCAGATTTTGATGCTGAGAATTAATAGCACATTCTTACTTACTACAATTGACATGCTGATGAAAAGAGGGAATGTATATAGGAAATATTTTGATTTAATCTTGCCTAGGAAGCCTTAAAGCAGCCAAAGCCCTTGAATTCAGCTAGTATTTCTTTTTCTCAGAGTAGTTGCCACAGGATACTCTATTCAACATATTATTTTCTCAACTATTATGAAAATATTTGTCTGAATAAAATGCAACATGAATTACCTTTTCACTTTTTTGACCACAGAAGGGCATCTTTATCCTACAGTTTTGCATACTGTTTGGGGTAGAATAACGATAAAAACATCCAGGAAGGCCGCACCTACAGCAGAACAGGTTGGCGCATGTAATAATTGTGTCAGAAACTCTCCAGATGTGGATACATCTAGTATTGGCAAAAAGAGGTTTTTTTGTAGAATTTATACTGATTTTTGACCAAATTAACTTAAACTAACAAAAATGCTGATGGAATTGTGTCTGCGCTGGGATTTCAATTTTATCATAGACTTATCATAAAATACAGCATCTGTAACTAACATTGGTGGGCATTTCTTGTATAAACTTGACTGAAAAATCTGAGAAAATTTAAAAAAGGCCAAGATCCACATATAAAGAGACTGGTTTTCACAGTTCTTTGTCATTCATGCATTTGGAAGGTCTTTCTCCCTGCAAATTTTGAAATACTGCTGGCTGGGTAGCTGAAGGAAACTTAACTGCATTTATCTTATCAAAAGCCAGGGTGAAGTTTGTGTCTCTTTGGAGTGATGGAAAATTTTTACCATATGCATCTCTATGCATAATGCTACCCTGTGATTTTAGAGGTTAATGGACATAAAATGTTACGCTAAAAAGCCTTGTTCTATTATTTGTTTGTTTTGTTTATTATTTTCCTGCTGTGAAATTTATTTTTTTAAATGTTTTTTTCATATATCCATACTTTTAAATGTCCCTTGGTTTGGAAATATATAATCTATTCCCTTTGTTACTCATTTTTTATACAAATCTGGGATCTTCACTCTTCCATTGAGGAAAATTGTTTATAACAGAGGAATCAGAATATATCCAGGTATACTAGAGTTAGAAACAGTTACTTACGCTTATGAAAATAGTTCAACTTTATTTTAAGTGTCCTACAAGAGTAATCTTTTGAAATCTATCGGTTTTGGAATTAGACTGCATACCATGTCACACATTTGAGTTTTGGCAGGTTCACAGGCATGTACATCACCAAACAAGATCTGCCATAAAGATAAGAAATTAATTTCTCTCTTGCATTCCTTATTCAGGCAGAACTCCAATTCTGGGTGTGGAAGGAATGCGGAGCTGGGCCTAGAGCTTGTGTCTGCACAGGTTAGAAATGAACTTTCAGTGTAAAATTTGGATCTGAGTCTGCATCCATATTTCGCTAAAAGACCACAGATATTTTAATCCAGGTTTCTGGTTTGGGTGCTCTTTAGGGCTGAATCAGTCCTTATGTTTGCAAGCTGATCCAAACGTCACCTTAATTAGTTCACATCCCTTTTGTTTGATCCCATGAGAAAATAGTTTAGTCTCTCTTTAGGCAGTAGAGCTTTCCCAGACAGACATTGTAAACTAGAAATATAGGTACTTACAATTTTCTTAAAAATTTCCTTTGGACCTGAAATTTCTTGTGCTTGGTTTCAATCCAGTATTGAATAAGACTGGAAAGTCTGAATAATGTCAGTTCAGCTGCATTTGAGTTATTCAAGTGCATTTTAAAAATATGTACTTTCCACTTACATTTTTTCCATAATTCTCTGCACTTACATAACCTCTGTTTTATTATTCAAATTGCCACAGCCTTGAAGAGGGAAAAATCATTCTCCAGGACTGGGACTCAACAGATAAACAAACAGGGAGGCAATTCAAAGACCTCAGTGTGCTTTAAAATCTTAGTGTTTACTGCTTTAGTGTTAGCATGAATAGGTTTATATTTCTACTAGTGCAGACAAAATAAAATGTGAATAACCTTCAGTTTATCTATGCACTGAATTTCTGCAATTTATACATTATGTAGTTGAAATTTTACAAAAAGAGTTAAGAAGGTTTCTCTGGATTATAAGGAAGGATTTTGTTTGATGAGATCTGTAAAGTTAAAACAGTAGACCCAGGGTTTTCAGAAAGGTTTGACACAGAGAGGTATTGCAAATACATATGCAGCTGTTTGAGCAATTATTACAATAGAGTGTACGTTTTGGGTAACTGTGTGTGAAAATGTGGCTAATACTTGATCTATACAGAAAGTTCACAGGCTTTTCTAAAGTTTTGAAGATAACTGATTCATAGCAAGTTAGTTACCTGTTTTTTACAGTGGAAGATAAAACAACATTGCCTTTAAAATGGATGGATCGTGTCTAAAAATGCATCAGTTTAATTCCGTCAGTAACATCACAGCTTCAGGATCACTATATGTTTGTTGTATTGGTATATATAACTGCACATTACTGTGTGCCTTTTTTCATGCTTTTAGTACAATAGTATATGCCCAGACTTTATGAAAATCTATCACTAGGCCTTTGTTATTCATTGTCTGAAATGGAAGCCCACACAGTGATCTTGAAGGTAATGCCACCTTTGAAGAGAGTCCTGCATGTAGAAAGCTGACGGGAAATACTACTTTAATTAACCACAACTCCCACTGAAACAATAGAAGCTATCCTTTGTGTAACTCTGCTGAAGTCACTGGATCTTGTTCCTAATTCCACTGAGGCTGAGTTGTGCCCCTCCCTTTTTCTGAAGTGTTCACATGCCAATGTGTTGTGCAACCAACGTAATTTGTTAACAAATAAAGAAGAATTTAAATAACCTTAGAAAATTAGTGCAGGCATCCCAGCTGCCTGCAAACAAACATTAGAAGTGCAAAACAAGTAAGTAAGAGTGCAAAGTATCTCAAAATTGCTTGAGCTTGGGTTCTTCAAGAACAAAAACTAAGTCTAAGGAGTATGTGCTCTGCAGGAGAAGGCTTTGGATGAGAACATATACTGCATCTTCTGGTAAGATCTCCAGTCCAGACATAATTTCTGCATCTGCCCAGCCTAGCTTGTTTTCTCCAGGGCTATAGTAATACATGATGAATCTTTCCCCCATATGTGTATGAATTTGACTGCTTTTAGTTTCATTTAAAGCAATAAGCAAGTATACTTTGACCTGTAATTGTCAGATTATCTTTACAATACAGTAAAACTGTAGCTTATTGTAAAATACCTCTCTTGAGTAAGCCAAGTCATATGGAGCAAAACACTATTTTCTATTATAACATCGAATGCACTGTGTGCCATTGCTGCTGTAACTGCGTCAGGATCTGGATTTAATTCTAGATCTGAATTAGTATATTGTTGGAATCACTTATCGAGATGTATATTTTGTATTTGAATGGCCATTTCTGAATTTTGAAGATCACCCAAGAGTGATTTTCTGCCAGTAAGTTCTCTGGGCTGTACATTCTCAATGACAATTCTGTAGAGGATCACAAATATGAGTTCATAAGATCAATGATCCATGCACTGATGGTTGGAGGGTCATATTGCAAGTGTGGGAAAACTGCCAGGGAACATAGAACATCACAGGGACATACTGTTCTATCTACTGCCTCTCCAGCCAGGCATGGTTCCTCATTAATGGGAAGGCGTATCACTGTTGTGCTTATAGCACCTTTCAGCATTCTGGACACTGCTGCCATCATCTCAGGCTCATCTGGCAAGATACGTGATGATTATGTCTTCCACAAATCGTGCCTGTCTGATGCCAAAAAAGCAGATCAGTGCACACATAGTGCCTTTGATATCACTGGAGTCATCACAATACTGTGATATTTAACTCTTTTGCCTATGTGTTGTCCTGAAATTTGAAGTTCTTTGCTGATGATTTCATCCATCACCAATTATCAATCAAGCAACAGCTATGTGAATATGGACTATGCATTTGGCCATCCATTTTTGCGTTAGATCTCCCTGCAGCTCAAATAACTATAACTTAATGCAATGTCATTTCCCTATGACTGTTGTTTGTCCTCGTTCTGTAAGGACAATAGGAGCTGATGAGTATGTACAGTGAATTGAATGATACCTTGAGTCTTTTGCTCATTGGTCTTGGGTAAGAGCTCTTCACACTCTCAAGTCAGTGTGCGTGTTAGCATTACAATTCACTCCTTCCACGTTGAAAGGGAACTAAGAGAACTTTCTTACAGGGGGCCCAGTTTTGTGAAGTGACACGATCCTATTCTGCAAGAGTGGTGTCAATTATAATTGGCTCATAGATAAGTAATAGAGTCTGGGTAACATAGACTAAGTCAATTTACATGAGAAAAATAAGTCTTGTTTTATGAGGCATGAAGGACTCACCTACAGATTTTTTTATAAACTGAGAATTGTAGTTGTTCTACACTTGCCATGTAGTCATACTAAGCTTTGTTCTGTGCTTAAATATAGTACTGCTATAATTTTGTCTCAGTTGAGGTTTTTTTTTTTGAATGATATAGGCATATGATAATAAAAGCTTCTGCAGCTATATTATTTTGGCAGTGTTGTATGCTAATACAATTTATTCTTTTTCCTGATGCTTTATAGCAGTACATCTGTACTAGCAAAGTACTTGTAGTATCTAAAGACACACAAGTAATAAGCCCCTCTCTACAGCTGTTAAATCCCTGTCTATATTACAGATTCCTGCCCTCTAAATTGGGTAAGGACTGTGAAAAATGGTTTCTTTTACCAGCATGGCTGAATTAGCAAAAGATGCAAGTATAGAAGCAGTTATAGTGCACAGTAAACTTGTGCGTGTTAGTACTAATTGTTTTAAGTCTGAGGGATAGTTTTAACTATGCTGATAGAAAGCACAGGCTTACCGAGTTGCTCCATTCATTCTAGGAGAACTTTTGTAGTAAAACATACCAATATTCTGATAGCAGTGAGGTGCTGGCAGTATAGGTACACAGAAGGTGTTCACATCGAAGGATTTTTTTACATTGTCTCCAGACTACTAATACCTTTCAAAACTATACTAGATGTATTAAAACGATAAAGCTTTCTTGTGTAACTGTATAGATCTATGTTACAAAGTTTCTGGCATAGCTGTGAGCGCTAAGAGGAATGTTAAAAATGACACCCGTAAAGATTTAGCTATGCTGGCAAAATACTCATATAGAATACTCCTTTTGCCAGGATTGCCTGTGTCTTTTGGGGAGAGAGGTAGAAACAAACTGGCAGAAGACCTCAGTTACCTCTTCTGTTGGAGTTTTGTTGTTGTACTTACACATAGATGCTGAGTAAACCAGTCCAAGGTCTAAGAAAAACTCCTTGTGATGCTGAAAAATATGAAACACTAAGCAGATGTGACTGCTAGTTGCAGTAAAAGCTTTGAGTCCTCAGGGAACCAACAATTGGGTTCACAGTCTTTGAAGACGTTTGAGACAGAGAGCTGATTGATTTTTTTTGTGCACAAAACTGAAACGCAGTTACATGAGTGACTCTTGCCGTGTTTGTTGATGATATTCATAACATTTCAAGGGACCTTAAAATTAGATTAGCTTTTGGCCTAAATGTTGAAGTGGTTTGATCTCAACTGATCCTGCTACTGAGCAACTTCTGCTTAGCACTTCCAGTTATGTCTAGTTATGTCTGCCTTTTTTTTTCAGTGAGTAGCTGTCTTGTGCTTGGGCTGGGTGATGTAGAAGAGCCTGACATTTCCAGGAATTTATTATCTCTGGCAGAAGTCTTGTTAATGTCAGTTATTGATAAGTGGGAAAGTAAACATGTGTCTGATTAGGCAGTGCACTTTCAATGGTTTACCACTAGTCTGATTTCATGTCACAGCACACAGTGATCCTCCAAAGAAAAATTCTTCTACCACTAATTAATTTTTAAAATTATTTTTACTGTATGATTTTGGTTATAACTTATATACTTTTTGCTCCTTTCTAATGTAGAAATTTTTTTCTTGTTTACAAATTTCAGTCACATTAGAGATATCAGTTTCTAGTCTTGCTAGAAATACTTCTGATTTAAGAAATAAGTGTGGCAACTGTATTAACCTTTAATGAATGTTTTCATATGCCCAAACAGATTTTTTCTATTTGCTGACTGTGAAATATTTGAATTTAATAGCAGTAACAAAAACACAGGGCTGAAAGTTTATAAAGGCCAAGGCAGATGTGCAATCAGTTATTCTGATGGAAGGCATCGCTACTCTCCTTTAGAGACGTGTTGTGAGCTCTCCCTGCCCAACTTACAGGAAGATAATTGCTTTAGAAAAAACAATTGAAACAGTAGTCTTTGCTAAGCTATCTTTTTTAGGCTGAAATAGGCTTAAGGGGCACTCCATGGAGTAATAATCATTGTAGATTTTGTAGTCGTTCCTGGGCACACTATGTCCAGAAGTCAGTACACAAGTTTGACTCTTCTGATTTTATAATTTTCAAGAGAGTATTGCTGTAATTCTGTTTAGGCTTGAAATAATCCAAAGCTGTCTTCTAGGCAGAACCAGACTGACGAAACTTGAATACCTGGTTTAAAAGGAAATGTAGTCTGGTTTAGACTGCGTTTTGCTTAACTACTCGCTTTACCATATGTACCCTAATACACATTAGTCTTTCGGCTGTTTCCAAAGCCATCTCCTTTTGAATGTTTAATATTTAAGAACCAATTAGTTCCATTTTGTTTTGTTTGGATAGTTTGCAATTAAGCATTCTTTCAAGTGGGCTTTATTTAGCTAATTCCGTCACAAAAATAAGCTCTAAGGGAATGAAGAGAAGTTCAAGCTAGCCAATGTTTATTTTTATTATTATTAATTTATATTATGGTAGTCCTCAGGGGAACTAGGGCCCCACTAAACCCAGTTTCCTCTGCATGTAATGACTTTGTCTCACAAAGCCTTATACAGCAGAAGATTTTTTTTTTGCTGCTATGGCTTAGTGCAAGGGACCCGCTCTATAGTGCAAGGGAGCATACTGATGAAGAGCATATAAAGAGAAATCAAGAATAATTTTTTAAGGAAGCTTAAGCTAGGAACCAGAGGGAAAACCTGATGCATCTTTTCTACAGAAAGCCAATCACTAATGCATTTTTCCAGTGTGAGCACCAAATCATGACTACAAAGGTCTTGTTCGTCCTCTCTCTGAAGTTATGGCAATGCTCCCAGTGACTTTGATGAGAGCGAGATAGGGCAGAGAAGCGATGGTCCTAAAAACCTTATCTACTTCTGAACTAGCAGCAGAAGACACTTTATATTTTAAGAACACACTGATGAGCAAAGTTGTTTAAAAAATTTTCATGTTTAGCCAGATTTCTATCAGAAGTTACGGATTTCACATCTGATCCTAAATAATTGGTCTACTTTATGTTTTACAGAAGTCTTGAAAGAAGTGATTTAGAGTCCTTTCACACCTGCTAAATGCAAAGGAGACACAGAGCCAAATCCTGGACTTCTGTAAATAGATTGATTTGAATAGAATTGCGGCAGTTCATATAAACTGAGCATCTGGCCTGCTCTCTATGGGATACTTGTCTGAGCTAACTGGATAGAACTGACATTGGGATGAACAGGGCTGTGAAGTGGAAGTGCCTTGAAGCTAGTGTAGTAATGCAAATTTTCATCATCAGTGGACTTACCATCCTTCTGCCCTCCCCTTATGTGGAAGCACCAGTCTTTTCTGTACTCTTTCCATAATTCCAAATTCAAAATCTAGGCAGAAGTTTTCCTGACCTATCTGTTCCATATTCCTGTCCTCATTAGTTCAGTTTAAAGGGGGTAAAACATCTGTTTCCAAGTACAGCTGTGTGGTTAGTATGTAGGCCTTTTTTTTTTCCATACAAAAATCACTAAATCTGGCCATTTAAGACACAGATTTTATACGAGCTAGAGTTGCCTGCGCAAAGTTCACCTCATTAAAAACAAACCCAAACCAAATAAAAGGAGAGAATAACAGCATAAAAAATGTGGGCCATGAATGTCAGAGCACATGTATTAGGAATTGGTAAGAAACGGAGGGGAAAGTACAGATATATCCACATATATTCAAAGGTTCTTGGTTTTTTCCACAAGTGAAGTTTACATGCTTGTGGAGTGTCTACAGAAAGGGAACATTAGTACAGAACACAGTGTTAGGATTGCTGTGACAGCTATGCTAATTTGTTAGAAAATATAATGAGTTCAAGCCTGCGTTAGAAGATACTGAGTAAATTCAGCCTAGATAAAATGTTCAAACACGCCAAATAATTTTTTGACGCTTCAGCTGTTAGCTGGCCAATAAGAGACATTCTAAATTGTCTTGATTTTCATATATCTTTCTAAAAAATACACCTTTTTTCATTATCTTAAGATAGGTACCAAGATTCACTAATCGGTAGTGGAAATACAGACTTTGAAAAAACTAAGTCTGTGTCTACTCAGCATTAAAGAAAATACTTTGCTTTAAAACATAAACCTTTTTTCTCTCCTATTTCCCTCTTATATGACATTTTGTATACTTTTCCTCTTTTTCCAGTGTTCTTTGGGACACTGATCCTAACTTAGCAACTTCATTATTTCTATGGCACAAGATTGTGTTGGTAACATTTATGGGAATAAAACATGGTTGCCATAGGAAGTTGACTTAATGGTTTAATTCTTAATAAAGAGACAATTTTCTTGATCAGGCAGTTAAATGACAGGTAGTTTTTCCCATTTCAGAAGCATGCCCCAGGACATATACTGGTATATTGTGATTCACAGACTTCAGTTTTTGAAGATATCAAAATACATCCCACATACTGTTGAACATAAAATTTCACTGTAACTGGAATCTGTTTTCGTTAATATATTCTTCTTAGTCTAATAATCAAAACATGTATCTATCCATCATGGTGATTTCTATTGAAGCTTAGACTTGGGACTTCCCACAACCTTAAGGCTGAGATAAAGGACCTTTCTTATTTCATAATTGACCAGAAAATAGGCTTTTAGGAGGCTCCTGCATTAGCCAATGGATGGAGACATGATCACACCTGGTAGGTCTATCTGTAACATACATTCAGGCATAGATTGGGGAAAACAAGGAGAATGAGGTATATATTACAGAAGAATGTTCCTTGGGGTTCCTAATTAAGAAGGAGGAACCTCTCAAGGACAGAATTGGTAGGATTCAGTGCCTTGCTGCTAGGCAAATTTTCCTTTGTCAGAAATGGAAGAGCCTGTTCATCACTTGTAAATTGCTCTCCCTCAGCGCCATCTGCTTCTTCTCTTGTTAGGAATTTGTTTTTAAGTATTCATTATAATGTAGCTAACTGCAGACCCAAATTCTGCCAAAGCTGAAAAAGCTGCAAGTCAGGCTAGCGTGTGGAGCCTGCCACATTCCTGAATCTCTGATTCAGGCTTGCAAGTTTGTCATCAAGTTTGAAATTGAAACCAGAGGAGCTAGCAGCAAGCCCTGTGCTCATAAATCAGCTGATAATGGGTGAATTGTTCTGTGCCTTCCCCTGAGGAGGAAGGGAAAACTCAATGCAAAAGTGCTCACAGCAACTAGAAGAGCTATGATGTAGGCAAGCATGGAGAAACTACATATGGCTATATGAATATGCCACATACTAGCAAAGAAAGTAAACGAGGATTTTGATTATATGCAATCACTGATTTTTTTCTTATTACAACATTACCAAAAAGTTACAGTGGAATTTACAGCCAACCTTGATTCCGAGTAACAAATTTTCATGAAAGAAATAGGCACAATACATCAGTGTGTGATCCGTGACAAGGTCTCCTTTGTGCTTCATTTGTTTGATATCTGCTGCCGCTAGAGGGAGGTAAAAAAATTGACCACAAAATTGTGTCTTGAAAAATAGTTTCCAGGTCATTAACTAAGTGCAGGCCAACATTTGCTGCTGAGATTCTACTGGAAATCTGGAATAAATGACTGATTAGTTTCTTCTGGATGTGCACCAGTATCACTGAGAATAGAACTTGGATCTGTATGCTTAGGTGAAAACTAATTAGAAATACAGTAACATTTTGAATTGCAGACTTGAAAAACAGGTCATCTTGGACTTGAAAGTAGAGTCCTGTGTTCAAAGAACTACACTAGAAATGGTTACATCAGAGACACTACCTCCAGCACTGGAGAAGCTATGTGAGGGGACTGCTTATGATATTTAAATTTATTGCTGCATAGGAAACCTGGACTCCAGAACTTCATTTCCAGAAGCTGGCATAAAGCTATAGAAGGGCCTAATGACTAAAGCAATAACTTGGATCAAAGCCGTTTATCTGATTTTCTTTTTATGGCTTGAATATGGCTAGGAGGAAAGTATGTCAGATATGCAGTATTTAAATATATATTTAACAGTTGAATCTGCCTAGATAAAATTTGCAAAAGTACCAAAATGAGTTACACACTGAAGCCCCATCTTTCTAAATAATGTAAGCTACGAATGTAATTCTTATTAAAAATCAGTTGAACTAATTCCTAAGAGCCTGAATTACTTTTGAGGATGGGATTATATTCCTGAATCATCTGAGATTTTCAAAATACAACCTGACAGATGTAAGTTTGGTGCAAAGTAAAGGGCCTGTCTAATAATCTGAGTTAAACAGGTTTAGGCCAAGAAGTTCTGTGGAACATATGAGCAGCTATGTAGGGAAGCAAAATCTTCCACCTGCAGCAAAATTACTATGTAATTGCTCACATTGCTCAGTCTTAAACCAGCAGAAATGTCTGGTGAACATGAGTGGAAGAATGATTGCTCATGGCACTGTACAGCTATATCCAATGGACTTTACAGCACTGTAGCTAAACATACCCTCTTTGATAGAAGGTGGTTTCCTGCATGGGTTGCATCTTTCTGCAAAGAAAGCTGAACAAGTTCAGCTGTCTACATTGTTTTATTCCCATTATAGGAACCAGGGGGGAAAAAGAGATGAGTAGGGGTGAGATGGGAGAGCAGGAAAAGTGCAAGGGAGAAGCAAAATTTACCTCTTAGTGCTTCAGAGACGGATGATAAAAGTACTAAGGGGAAAATTTTCAAAAGCTCATCACAGGCAGCTATTTGTCTCCTTTACCTCCATTTTCACGAATCTGTTTTACCACATAAAAACAAAATATCAAACATACATTTTCTGTATCTGCAGCTGCAGCGGCTCTTCCCCTGTCTGTGTGGTGGACTAGTTGCAGGTTATACGTGTTGGTGTGAGACACCAGTTCTAGATAAATGATATCCACAAGTCAGAATTCCTATGTTAAAGTGAATTACGTAAAACCTTTTCAGATTCTGCTGTGAATCCTTGTGCTGTGAATCCTTTCCACAGAAAGGACTTATCTGAAGAAAGGATCCCTATTTGAGCGTAATGCTGTGTTAAAATAGCTATATTGAGATGTAGCCTCAAGGGCACTTTCTGTCTCCCTAGTTCAAATGACTTTTCATCTCTTGAAAAATAACCAGATAAATTTTTCTTAGTTCTGCCAATAACTGTATAAATAGAATTTAAGGGGTTTTAATCATAAATTTGGAATGTTTATCTAGCAAAGTAGACATTGCTACTGAGGTCAATGGTTTTTCTAAAGAATGCTCGAGAGCAAAGATTAAATATAGTGTGTATTTTCCCAGTGGATTCAACACTGTGCTGTACACAAGATGGTCACTTCATTATTTGTTCAGTCAGCCTTCATTACATCTACCTTTAGAGTAATTAGGGCTGAGTCATGATGTTATCACATCTCAGGAGTTTCATTAATTTTAATGGTCTGGATTCTTTAGATGTCCAACACTGCAAAGTAAGTGCCAAGGTCTAGAAATTTCCAGCCTGTTCCATGGTACATTGAAATCACAAAAAGCTTCAGTGGTTCAGGCCCAGATCAGCCCTAAGACTTTGTGCAAAAGGTTTGACAATATTATGATAATCTGATTTTTTTTTCTTTATCAGTGTCATTAAAGACTCAGATGCCATTGTTTTCCGCAAGTGTTTTGGAATGGTTACCACCCATCATAAGCATTCAGAAGTGTTAGTTAATTCCATTGTTCCTGAGTTTTGAAATAAATGAGAGGAAGAAAAATAATTGTGATTACATCAATGTGATGGTAGACAAATGTAGCCCAGTTTGCAAAATTAGTCCGATATTTGACTTATGCTAGAAAATTTCTGGTGTAATTATGTTAGGGTTGTCTTTTCACCTATTAAGTATTTGCAATATATATTTCTATCAGCTAAGACCCTAAGACAGATGCAAATATAGCAGCAGAACAGTTATCGTGGTGGAGTTTATAATAAATTCAGGGAAGTGGAATGGGTAACTTAGCACCTTTGACTGAAGGGTTTTTTAAAACAGCAAATGATTATTTGGAATCACAGATCATTTCTAGGGTAAGTCCAGAGATTGTCTCTAAAGTCCCTAAATGTTCATCTACTCAATCACTACTGATTTGGGTTACGTACAGCGAAAATTGAGTTTCAGTAGAAATGGTATAGAACCAAAACACATTAATGGCAAGTTTGTTTGGCTGTCATGGAGCTGAAGTGAATTTTATAAAAACCATGCTCTGAAAAGAAAGACATTGATGCTAGGTGGCGACCCTACAATAAAATCGAGGTACTATCCTATGCAGAAATCCACTTACTAAGAGGATTTTCCATATAGGCACAAATATAAGCTACGTATTTTAGGGTCAAAGCTGCAGTTCCTCCAATAAAATGTTGAGCACATCTGATACTGAGAAAAGGGTCATGTTGTGATAATACCAAATGAAGTCAACTTTGTTTGGTTTCCACAGCTAGAAGATAGAATGGCTCTATTGTCCTTCCAAATAAAGCTAATGTAATATTTACAATTAAAATTATGTATAAAAGTAACAACAATAGTCTATAAATGTAAGGAGAAAGTTAGCATCAGGCGGTGTAAGACAAATTGTCATGATCATGTAATGTATCCAGAATCACAAACATGATCCTAAGACGTTGAAGTGATTGACATTTGATAGTTTGTGTTCAGTCATTGTGTTTATTTTCTATAGTGACTAATAATTTACTTGATTTCAAACTGGCTTTTATTTTGTTAGGCAGCTGCTGCTTGCTGAAGCCAGTGAACAGGGGATACCGACATACTAGTGAGATATGTAGCCACTTGTTGCCTAGGCTATCAACTCGATGTGTGTGTCCACAATTAGCTGAAGGAAACAGAAGTCTGGTACAGTTTTTGCAGACACACAACTGGGGGCAAGTGTGTGTCTCTTAACCAACTGATCATTCACAATTGGAACACTATAAATTTTAAGGAAACGCGAATACCTTACTCTAGCAACAGTTCACCAAGTTCAAGTGAACTTCTTGGAGATATTAAAAGAAAAACATGGCTACTAATTTAAAGTACAAAGCACAAGCAGAAATATTTTGCAAGAAGTCAGTGAGTCATATTTTCCTCATAAAATTGTTGAAACCATTGTGCCCAGAAACAATTAAATATGTGACTAGGGCTGGAAAAGTTTAGCCATAAACACAAACAGACACCAGTTTTTTGTTTGTAGAGGATGAAGGTCGTTTGGCTTGAGGAATATCCTAATACTAACAGAGACGAAGCAGAACATGCAATTTGAGTGTACTCACCGCTGCATAGAAGCTCCAATGTTTGGCCCTACATGCCTGGATACTTGGTAACACTGAAGGTTAAATGCTAATAGTCTACTATGGCAAATCATTGAAACAGGGACAAACATACTCCTTTAATTTGAAAAAAATACTCTTTTGATTTATATTAAAAATACATTTCTGAGACCTGAAGTCTCGATCTTGCAAAATTGCATGTAAAATGTTTGAGTCGATTAGTACCTGGCAGTTTGGAGGTCTGTTTAAGACTCTCAAGCTTTATAAGACTTTTTCAAGACTCCTTGTTTTTTCCAGTAGTTCAGTGTTTCTATTGCCCCTGGCAATAGACTCCTTCAGTTTGGCCTGATATTTTTGCGCTCTACATATGCCAGCCCCTAGCTAGCTACCGTATTCACATTCTGTGCTTTTTGGGAAGATTAAAAGAGAGAAAGTTCCTCTGCTCCCCAGCGTATAATCCCTGTATTTATGAGATTTGGAGACATTGGCCTACACAGCAGAGGTTACAGGTTGGAAGACAGATTTGAACTCCGCTTTGTCGGGGGTCCTTATCTGATTTATTTCTAGCCTGAAGGGAGAGTTGAATTTGAGATGTGTCCAGATGCTTTTTCTCAGGGGCAGTTGTAGCGTAGCTCAGCACTTTTATACAGACACTCTGGCTAGCAAAACCCTCTGTTTAAACAACTGCATTTATAAATCTTTCTTACAAATAAAATGTTGTCTTGACATCCTACTTATGGTCTTCTACTCAGAAGTGTGAAATGAGCTGTAAGATTTCTAGGTCGCTACAAAAAATATATATGCAGGTGTGTACCAAGCGGTATTTGACTTTGTGGACATTATTTCAAAGTAAGAAAGATAACCCCTTTAATGGTGCTTTCCTAACATTATTTAAATTCTCTTCGTTCTTGTAAGAGGGAACTGTGAAAATGTGCTTGTGAATTGCTTTTGAATGTAGCTACGCATTACAGCAGAACATGACACGGTCAGTGGCCTTGAGAACTGAGCTTTGTGCAGTTAAAAAAACAAACGACCCATGAGAATTTTTAAATGCTTATGGCTATGCACAAGTGAGGTCCAATTCATCTCTCATTTCTACTAATTTGCAACAGTGTATCTTCTTGAAGTCCAGAATTATATTTTATTTATAAAACACATGTGGCAACAGAATAAAGTCTAGGCAATTTAAGCAATTTCTTTCTTTCACCAACTGAGTTTTGGGGTCTGTACATTTCTAACTTAGTTCTTCACATCTAGAGGTCAGATTTTTACTTTGGGAGTCTTCTTATCATTTTCCACTTTCTGTTCCCTGTCAAGGGTCTGCCTGATTTTGTTTGTTTCATATCTATGTGCTTCAAAGGCTTTCAGTCTCATGCTATGTAGGCTTTAGGAGTCCTATAAAATTAGACAAGCTTTTCCTGCACTTTCTTCCGCCCTTTTACTCGTGAACTAACTTTCCCAAGTTAGAGAGCTGAAGAATAGATCCTGGGAATCTGGCTTAGCCTTGATGAGGGATGTGGTCAATAACCATGAGGCTATTCCTTTTATTTCTTCCTTTAACAGCTTGTTATGCAATTACATTTTTCAGTAAGTTGCATGTTTTTTTCAGTCTAATGATCTGTTTGATGGGGTGACTCTTCACAGACTTATAAGCATCTGAAAACTAGAGGAAAGAATGGAAAATATTTTGAAACTTCAGCTGTGATGTGACGCAAGTACAATCTCTGATTAAGGGTGCATCCTTTCAAAGCAAGAGAACATAAGTGCTGTACAGTTTGATTAAAAGGTGATTAAGATGCACCTAAATTTTTCCATGTAACAGATTTCTATCGATACTACTGAAGCTATGGAGTCGTGTGGACTTCAATGTACTGAGATACAAAATACCTAGCCATGCCCAAAACCTCTTTTGACAAACTAGGTAGCTTACAAAGCAGGTAGCTATTTGGCTCAAATTTATCATTTTCACATCTTGTTCTAAAATCTTTTGCCTGTTTTTCATGGATGTATTCATGAGCTTGGCACAGCCTGTAGAATAGACAAAGAAATGGGAGTCTTAGACCTCAGCCCAGGGAACTGACTGACCGGCTTCTAATGAAATACTCAGGTCTCACTGCAGGATCTCTGCTTGTGGAAATCCATGACAACTTTTGTTACTGCTTTAGCAGATAATGATACCTAAAGCATAGTCACTCACAGTAATTCCCTGTACTTGTAGACTAGCCCAGAATTAGCAAAACACTCCCAAATCTCACCCCTCTTGGGAAGTACAGTTCAACCATTCAGTTCTTTATATGCAGTCTGGAAGAGCATTGAGTTAGGTTGCTCTCCAAGTTAGTGGCAGAGCCAGGAAAAGAGCCTTATCCTGACATTTCTGGGCCTCTAGTCTGACTAATTGTAGCCATGCTGGTGGGATAATGTCAGTCATAGGGGTTGAGTGCGGATGTTTCTTTCCAGTATCTACTCTGATAGATTAAGAGCTCACTGTTCTTCAGAGCACATTCTGTAATGTAGGACAAACTTTTGCATGGAGCATCTCCATGTAGAGCCCTTTATTGGAGTTTGTACTTCTCTCTACAAATAGATACTCCAGCTTTTTGTTTTACGCAGTTTTACTCAGTTGTGGTGTTTACATTACACCAGCTTGGGGGGGAAAGGAAGGGAATTTTTCTGTATATTAACTGTCTGGGTGATTTTCTACAGCTGCTTTGAAGGATATGTCTGTTACTTATATTGTAACTTGGATTCTATAGACATATGGCAGAGAACACAATTCTCCAGAAAGCAAGAGTTTGACTGATGGAAAACAGAAGAGAGCAATCCAAGAGAAATCCTGCCAGAGGAGGAGCATGAACCTGAAATTTACTGTTGAAACCAGACTTCTGCCTTGGGCTTAAGTACCACACTCAGCCAGTTCTACCATTGACTTCAGTGTGGCTCTGCACAGATGCAAGGAACTGCTTTTTGGACCTAAGTCTGGAGCTTAAGTATTGTTCTGGCATCCATACGGATTTGGAAATACACTGGTTGGCCTGAACTCCTTAAGCAGTGGGACAATTAAAGGGTTTTTAAAAAATCAGAAATGTAGAGAGCCTGTGAATTGAGGCTATTCTGGCTTTTACATAGTGAGTTTGTAAAATCAATCAGAAATTGAAGAGGGCATGAGAGATTTCATTTTAGACTGTTCAGTCCCTTATTAATTGTATTGTGGATGGCAACAGAGGAAACGTGTATAGCAGACAAGTCTTTTTTTTCTATTTAATCTACTGTCTGTTGTTCTGACTTTCCACTTTCATGCAGCTCAGCACTTGCAGCAGCACAGGTCTAAGCCTGAACTGCCAAGAAGGTTTTGACTCGTCTGTTTTTCTGTTTATTTCAGAAGCCGATAGACTTACTGACTGGCAATCATGTCGGTCAAACTCACATTTGTCTCTCCTGGTGATGGGGGTGGTATCAGCAGGAGTTGTTCCTTCACTGGATTCAGCACTGTACAAAGCAGAAAATTAGCGTAAGTAACACAAAAAGAAAAACACCTGATAGTTTGGGCAACAAATATTAGGTACTGTGAATGTATTTTTTCACCTAAGACATCTATGTGTAGAAGTTGTTCCTTAATTTTTATCTTAAAACTATTGAGTGTGGCCATGGTTCACTGATAAATAGCTGTACTTCACACCAGACTGTCTTACTACTATACACGCTGTACTTCAGAGATGGCTGGATTTCAGAGGTTATGTATCAGACTGTTAATAGCATCCATTTCTTCTAGAAAAATGAAGGACTGCAACCCTTCCTGCTAGCAGCCTAGTAGTAACTGGTATTTTCTGACTAAAACCTTCTGAATAGTTATGGTAATTAAAAATCTCATAGACCTTTAAAAAGATGGGGATGTTAATGGTGAATCCTGGCAAAATATGTAACTGAACCCAACTCAAGTTCTTCTGGAGTTACTTAAGCAGAGCAGCATTACATGAGAGGACGGGCTGCTTTCTGGCAATGCCAGAAACGGGAGGAAGGGAGGAATACAAACAGGCCAAGAAGGTCACAGCAAATTTGCTGCTATCAGTAATAGGTCTATAGTATAGCCAAGGTTGCAGTCCAGTCTTCCAGTCTTCAGTCAAGCCCTGTAGTTGCTAAACTATCCTGCACTGTTTTTCCCTGTTTGCTTATCATAAATTGTTGTGTAGCATTGCTCTATGTGGATAACTGTGCAGCTCTTCCACTAGAAGTGCTCTTGTTCTTTGTCTGAATTTAGTGATCCCTGTATAGCCTGTTGAGTGCTTTTAGAAGATATGATATATAAATGGAAAATTAATATAATCTCTGACTGCCAGTGCATGCTAGAATAATAACAAAGTGAATCATTTAGCAGTATCATAAAGAAGTACTGGAAAATATGCCTCTAGAAGTATTGTACTGAAAAAAATCTTATTGTGTATCAGTAAAATACCTGACTCATGTCATAAAATCTATTTTCAAAGAACCAAATGACTGAATTATCCTTTTAGCTAAACACAGCATGGTAAAGTATGAGCAAAAATGAAATTCCAGCATGATTGTGATGTAATTAAGAAGTCTTCACATTTGAATAAATTAATTTGTTGTGGAAGCTGAAAAATACTATTACACCTAGCAAAGATCAGGCATCTAAAATCACAGCAATCGCTAAGATCTTGAGAAAAACACTGTCAATAAATTATATAAACAGACTTGAGCTCAAGTACATAGTGGGAGTTCTAGCAGGGAAAGGATCTACCAGGAAAAGTGTTGAACAGCTGTTTCTCCAACAAAGGCACAGGCCAGGGTGAGAATGTTCCAAACAGAAGAGTTCATATATCCCTTAAGATTATTCTGTTACTTTTAGCCGCAAAGGTTTTCTAACCAAATGCCTCTCTTTATGCATTTTTTATGATGTTGCTTTTCATTATTTAAGTGTTTAGACAGACAGTTTTGTTCAGGAATCACTTCAGTAAGGAAAATTTGTGTACTAGATACTCAGTCACAGCCCAGTGAACACCCGAGAGCCTTCCCCAGCATAGTGAAGAAATTATTTAATCACCCTTTCCTAACTTATCTCTCCCTCAGGCACTGTTGCAAAACACAGCAGGAGATTGCAGGGGCCCTATGCAAGGTCTATCCAAAGGATGACACACAAATCAGGTCCACATGGAGATTCTTAAGCAGATGCTAAATATACTTTTGCATTTCTTTAGCAACTTCCTTTTGAGGCTCTCAGTCAGACACACTATTTCATTTTTCCTCACAATGGTCTCCACAGGAAGTAAATATTATTACTGTTATCTATAAAGGGGGAAATCTGATACTTAAATTATTAAGTTCACAAAGGAAAGCAGCAACATAGCATCTAGCTTTTAGCTACTGTCCCTAAAGGCCCATGTCAGCCACTTAACTTTTCTATTAAATGTATGAAAATGGGATTCTTAACATTAGTGCACTAAGTTCGTATGGGCTACATCAGTCAGTAGGAGATACTGAGGAAAACAGTGAGTTTTAAATCCCAACCTATCCATGTGCAGTGCTTAGATGCTATACTTGAACTGAAGGGAAATGATTTCCTGAATTTAGGATTTGCAGTCCAAAACTCTGAAGGTAAATATCAAAGTCCTTTCCCTTCCAAAAATAAACAAAACACAGGAGTAATTTGGGCTTTTTAATTTCAAAAGATAGAATTATCTTATATCTTCCATCTGGTATCTTGCTAATTAGAGTACTCATCTAAAGCATGGAACTGGATGCTATTTCCGTCTTTGCATGAAAGACTTTTAAGTGATGATCCTTCTAGGAGACTCTTTCAACTGCTGTTATTGGCTAGACTGTCCCTTGCTGTTGAAACCCTCTCACTTTGCATGGAATACTCAAAGATTCATTATCTTACGAAAGAAAACAATATTAATGTAAGTTTCTAATTTAACAGTTGTGTTCCTCATTATAGGTAACCTAAGCTCCAAATGCTTTGGTTAATTAATACTTTACATTAAGCCATCATAACAAACTAAGATAATCATTGGGGTGAAGAGATTAAATAGGCAGTAATGTTTGGCAACACCTAATTTTATCAGATTTTTTGCAGATTATATGTTAAAAAATTGAGTTAAGTAGAAATTTAGCACCAGGATAATTAAAGTAGTTACTTGAAGGTTTCTGTAAGAGGACTGGGGATAGCTCTCAGGTGTGCTGGGCCTAGGATTTAATCACCAAGCTCAATAATCTCCTTAGGCCTTCAGTCACATGCCTAGAACTTAAAACAGCCAGTGGCTAAGTATTAAGCTTGTTTAAGTTCATCATTTCTCCAGGTGAGCTGAATTTAGGACAGAGATTGTGGAGAAGACGAAAAGCTTCTCTGAGAGCAACCAGTTGGCTTGGCTTGGTGGAATGGGAAACTTCTTTAGATAATGTTATTTTAGAGGCTTGACTTACAGGGAGTATTAACAAAACTGTATAAAAATAACTAAGAGGAGTGTATAGATAGAGGTAAGCCAGGCAGGAATCTGACAACGTGAAAGAACCATTTGTAGGGAGCTCATTTTCTGGTTTAAATGTTGTAGATATATATAACTAATGGCTTGTGGTATTCTAACTCTAGGTTGGCACAAAAAATCCTGTGTGGGGGACTTCTGTTAGAAACAATATTTAATTTTGGTTTTGTAGTTGCTTTTAGAAGTAAGTAAGTGAGGTGTTAGACACTGAAAAAATGCCTTGATAATTGTATCTTACAGGCAATCTGGGCTTGGTAGCTTGCTTTTCTAAAGTGTGGTAGGGCTCTAGGCCATCATTTAAATGGATGGTGAATGCAGACAAAGAAATAGCTATTTCTAAAGGCTTTTTATGTTAGCTTTATCAGTTAGACCTTGAGCAGATCAAAAGTTTGTTGCCTCGTTTTCCTGAATTGCAGGTGAGAGTCAGAATGGGAATGTCCTTGCCCTGCAGCATGGCTTACTTGACTATTTCTGTAGCTGACCCAGCAACTGGTGTGAATGTGCACACAGAAACACGGCCTTAGCTAGCTGCCATGCATGTCTTTTTAGACAACTGCTAGCAGTATGAACATTAACTTGTTATTAACGCGGTATAAAAATGAGCTTTTCTTTTTCTTGCTCAGTGCTCACCCCCCTTCCAAAAGAAATGGGGACCTGCACAATTTTTCTTTATTTAAAAAGGATAAAAGAGAACCACCAGGCACCTCAAAGTCTGCGTCAAGCTTGGAGAAAGAGATGTTTCTTATTTAAATTATTATTGTTAAAGTCACAAAAAACTGGCAGCTTTTCTGCACTAGGTATTTAGGGCAGAGCTTTCTATGTTACCTGTTAACTTTCTACTGTTACCTGTGAAAGTACTCTCAGTGTGTCCAAGAGCTTTTTTTCTTTTGAGTAAAGGTATATGGGATTGGGCATGTAACTTGTAGCCTGGAAGCTTTGTGGGTTAGGCATCTCTTCTCCCAGGTGATGGGGTTTGCATCTTTCCCATATTTCTTTTTTCTTTCTACAGAAAGTCTCTCAGCAGAAGTTCAGTGAGATCAAGAATGTCACTGAAATCCCCCAAGGCTTATAATTCCCTGCAGAAGGGGGCAGTCATCTGGGATCCAAAGCCACTGCAGGTGAAGAAAATTTTTGAAGCTTTGAAGAAAGGACTTAAGTAAGGACTTTTTAAATATTGTAATTTACCTTACCTAGTCACGCTGCTTAAGTCTGTGTATCACAGTTCTCTGTCTCTATCTGGCATCTCTAAACGTATGTAGTGACTTTCCCAGACACTGGCTTGGGACCTTGTAAAACAAGTTTCATTTACTCTCAGACAGTCTGCTTGCAAACAAAGTGCTCTGATGTTTTTGTTTGTTCCTAGTTTGTTACACTTCTCTGAAAAGTCAGTGACAGGTAGAACTCTGTGGGGAGATTCTCCATCTCTTGGGGAGCAACTAAGCTCTCTTGAGGAAGGGAGGCTTTCGGAGCATGCAGGGTGGCAGGCAGGAAGCCTGCAGATCAAGGAGAGACTTGGATAGGGATGGGACAGCCAGACCTGGGGGGTGATTGGCAGATGGAGAGAGAGCTGTGTGGAGTTTGCTTTGACTCAAAAAGCTGACTTAAAACCAAGTCTGAAAGTGAGGGTGTGCCCTGCAAGGACACAGTGGGGAGGCTGGTCCGTAAACCATTTCTATTCTCTGTATGCTAATGAGAGAACACTTGAAGTAAAGAGTTAGATATTCTAGTGGTGTGGTTTGTTTTGGTTTGGTTTTTTTCCTTTTAATAGAATTAAACTCTGGAGTTGAAAAGTCTTCTTCCATCTCTGGGTGGCTTGTTGTAAGGGAAGGGTCTAAGCAGATCCACCTGAAAACTTCAGCTAACTTGAGGTGATGAAACAGAGCTGTAGCATAACTCCATCTTCTTATGGCAATGTAAATAATATTATCTTGCTTTAAATGTAGCACTATTTCAGAGTTGTTATTATGGTTGACTGCACAGTCAATGTTGCATCAGTACAGACTTGAGTGAAAAGGCTAAAGACCAGTTTTGTCCATTGTCTCCGTCTGGCAGATATGGGGTGTGTGCAGCAGACATAATAGAGATCAAAGGAAGGGCTGGCAATCTGTGTTTAGGGTATTCTGGCTTTGAGGAAGCTGTCGGTTACCTCATAGAAACACTGATATTATTCAATGCTGAAATGGCAAATAAAACATGGATGAGCTTGCTCTCTTGGTATTATTGACTAGAAAGGAAGTGGTGGTAAGTGCTGTTTGCCTCCATCAGTGATTGAAACTGATCAACCTTTAAGTGAGTTGTCAAATCTTATTATATAAGAATACATCTTAAATTGTTACAGTTGATGTGGATGGGTCTAGTCTAATATCATAGGAATTTCATTTACACCCTGAAGCTACTATCGGAAGATAAAATACCTTTCCTTGGATTTGTAAACCCTGGAGCTCTTCCTGCTGGCATCCTACTAACTAACAGTTCCTTCATGTATGTTGCTGCTGTACTCAGAATTTTGCTACTGTATTAATTCTGATCATAGTTTGTTTTCTTAAGCAAAGAACATAAAAGGCACTGTAATAATACGTTGTAAACTCAGATGCGTCCCATTTTTATTCCAATAAAAGACTATGAAGTCTTAGCCCTAAAAATATCAGTCAATGTCTTATTAGTGGGTTCAGATTTAAAACAAATAATGAAACCAAATGTTTTTGCAGAGTTGAGAATTTATCAGAGCTTAGGGAGGAGAAATTATAAAGTGGATCAGAATTTGTTCCCAGTTCTGCAGGGAATGCCATATGATCAGACTCCTGCCAAAACTGAGTAGCTAACTAATCGACTACAGAAAACAACTGTATCAAATAGCAATGCAAAGTCCAAATTTTAAGTAGATGCAGACTAAGTCCACTTGGTGCTGGAGTGACTTGAATTTGTAGTACAGAACATGTTTTACGTGCCTGTTTCTTTATAGCTATAGCAAATAACTCTTTTATTCTGTTAACCATCTGGGTACCATTCCATCAAGCTGGCAATTCTAACATACTTAAATCTAAAAGTGATGAAGCTCTTCTGAAAGGAAAGTGAACCCTTTTCTGTCACCAGCCATGGCTACTTCTGTACTGAGTTGTTAATAGGCAAGTGTAAAGAGCAGACAGCTGAATACTGGAGCCACTGGGTGTCTTGGGGGGAACTGGTTTTCTAACAGTAAGAAAATGAAATGCATCAAAGCAAATGTGAAGAAGTGCAGCTGTCTAAAATGAAGTTATTTTGACTGCTCAGAGACTGTGTCTTGTAATGTAGTATTTACCAGGTGACTCTTGTTCCCTTTTAAGTATAAGAGGAAAAAGTTACCCAAGTCTGCTCTGTATTAAAAGCAAAGTTGGAAGAAGATGGTCTCAGCAGAAATGGTTGTCCCTTAGGAGTTCCCACAGGGCCTTAAACTCTTGCATGCAAGCAGCTCTATAGAAGCCATCTGGCATGAAGTGCTTCACACCTTGCAAAATAGTTCTCATTCTGGAAAAAGTAATGGTTACATTACTTGTCTAGCATACTAAAAGGTGGTATTCAGGTCTGTTTGCTAAAACACTGAATCACATGTGCCCTACCTTACATGTGGAGTACTTCTATGAGCTTGATTTTGTAGCACAAGTGTTTCATGTTGCAGTTCTTTGACTTTGTAAGATGGGGCTGGTTGATGAATTCTTACTCCTCAGTAACTGTAAGAAGAGACTTGCTCAACAAATGAACTGATCTTCTACCTTACAGAAAAGGTTCCAGAAGGCCAAACAGGAATAGTTAGAGAAATCTGAAATGGAGATCTGTGAGCTGGGTTATCTGTGTCTTAGAACTTGCTATTCTCCTCTTGCATCCCTCCTTTCCTCTTGCTTTTAGTAGTACTTCCAGCTCTACTGTCTTGTTTCATTTTGCCTCACATTCTCAGAATAAAGCCCATCTTTCGCTTGAATTATCTATTTTAGATGAAGGAAAACAAGAAATAGTGAATGTCTGAGTGCAGTGTGTGCATGTGTACATGTATATACCCTATGCAGCAGTGGTAGCCTTCTTGAGTTGCACTGTAGCATTCCACATCGTGGAGGAGTAAAAAGGATTCAGGAGGATTCCTAATGTACAGCATCTTTAAATGTTAGGTAACAGTAACCAGCATCTTCTGGCACTCATTGTGTATAGATGCTCCTCTAGGAGTGACTTTGCATTTAGGACAAATATTTGTCTGTGGAAACCACTCTTTTTCATCTGTTGACTCATGTCCCTCTATATAGCCATTTGCATCTCTAGAGAGTAAAACAAGGTAAGTTTTCTAGAGAAGGAAGTTGCTTTGTAACGTTCTGCTGAAAAATCCTTTGGAGTGGTGTTATAATGAATGTACCAGAAGAATGTAACACTGGGTTTTCTTCCTCTCCAGTGAATACTTGGAAGCACATCAGGCTGAATTGGATTATCTCTCTGGTCGACACAAAGATACAAAAAGGAACTCCAGATTGGTAAGATGCTTTTAATGTTAAATACTTAAAATGACTTTAAAAATAAAGTCACAAAAGTAGATGCTCTTTCACACCTGGGACTCCCAGGGGTTCTCCAGTTAAAGCACTGAGGTGAGGTCCAGCAAGGCATCACAATCAGAAATGTACCAAGCAAGTTAGCTCTAGATGTGAGAATTAAACTTGGGATTTCTCATTTTCAGTATCCAGCAGTGTTCTTTAGATAGTGCTTCTTTACTGGGATGGTATCTTCTTGTGTCTGTTTAGTGATCAGTGTTTGTACCTGACTCTGTATGGACACAAATGCTAATAAAGATCAGGCTTTGTTTTCCATAGTTGGTGAATGTGTCCTTGTAACCTAGATTCTGTCATGTTCGCAACTCCCCAGAAGTACCTTCAGCAACAGTGCTAATGAAAAGACAACTCGCAGATCCAACTTTGCCTTCCACTTGGGAAATAATAGCTAGATTAAAAAAAAAAAAAACACACCAGAAACTCCTATGTACCATGACCAATGTCCAAGTCCTTGTTATAGCTGGTGGTGAGACTCTTACTGTCTTATTTCAAGCATCTGCAAAACCAAACCAACCAACCATGCACAGAAAATGGAACTACTACTAAAAATATTGCACTGTCTCCTTGTAGTAAACAATGCATCTTAATTTAGTGTAACTGAAGACGTACATAGTGAGTCTTGCAGTAAATATGAAAGTATTGTTAATATTTACAAATATATATGCTCTCCTGTTCAGCCTGTGCTATTTCTCTTTCAGGCTTTTTACTATGACCTGGATAAGGTAAGACTATTGAGGATGAGATGAAATGTTGCAAATAGAGAAAAATGGATGATGTGTCTGCTGTGTTACTTAAAGGCACATTTAGGAAATAATTTCTCAAGTCCCTCTCTCTCCCCTCTTCAAAAGCAAATCCGGTCTGTGGAGAGATACATCAGAAAACTGGAGTTTCACATAAGCAAGGTAAGGGGTTTTATATCTTGTACGTGTAAGGCTTATACTGCCATATAAGCAACCTATCTAAATAGAAAATATTTTGATTATAATTCATCTGAAGGGGAATAATGCTGGGTACTTTCTGAAAGCTGTAACCACTCTTTTTACAGAAGGAGGGGATTTATATTTATTTATCTTCTTGAATGGTTCTATTCAGGCTGAATGTTGGGCGCAACCCGACCTGAGTTTGCCTGTGAAACCAGTTTGCATACTCTGCCGATTTATGCAGAAAATGCTGCTGTGGGAAGACTTACATGTTCTCCTCTGCTTCCCACAAGGAGCCAGATGAGCAGTTCTGTAGAGTGCATGTCTGCTGTGTGCCATCTGCTTCCAAAAGAATGAAATCTCTCCTCTGACATAGTTAAAGGTGTAGGTGTTTCAATCAGTATTGAAAGAATTGAGAGAATCAGTTTCCTGCTCCCCAAGTAATTTTTCTCTGAACAGTGTTACTCTACTCCTTGTCTTCTAGTCTGATAATAGCAGAGCAAATTGTTTCTCAATATCCCATGCTTTTTTGCAGGAATGTCTACAAACTGTTGCACTCTAATCAGTCTGTAAAATGCAGCATTCTGCTACTAGTGGGATTTGGTTGTGTTTTTTTCCAGGAAAGACTACTGATGTTCCTTTCCAAAACTTACTAAAACTATGCTGGGGTAATACTTGTTCATTCTTCCCCCCACCCCCCCACCCCCAATCTTAAAGGTAGAAGAACTTTATGAAGCTTACTGTATCCAGTGCAGACTACGAGATGGAGCCACTAATATGAAACATGCCTTTTCCTTGTCTCCTTCCACCAAAGCCTCCAGAGAGAGCCTAGTGGAGCTTTACAAGAACTTCCAAGAGTGCACAGAGGTGAGAAATACTACACACATGTAACGAAGACCTCATTGTTCCTTAGCAAAAAATGTAGTAGGACTTGCTGCTGGCTTTTTTTTTAATGGTGCGGGTTAAAAACTTAACATGTGAATGAAATACAGGTACATAATGTGAACTGAAGCTTGTGAGATAAATACCTTACAGGCAAAGCTCTTGAATTCTGTGCCCCTTTTTTGCCCCTACTCGGCTTGGCTTCATGCATTCGTGAAGACAAGTGAAAAATCCTTTGAGTTTCTGCTTTAATACTAGGGTCCATTATGACTTGCATTGGAAGTAATGGGATGAGAATTGGATAATGAATAAGCTGTGCTATTATTACAAAACAAGCAGTGGAAGGTAACTGACAGTGAACTGCTCAAGCAGTTCCACTCTTCTGTGGAGCGGCATCACGATTTTCTATCTTAAAAGTAGTATGAATGGACTCAGTATCAGCTTCCACTAGCGAAAATGTTAGTGGGTGTCCTTTTAAAAAAAAAAAAAAAAGCCAAAGTCCTTTAAAGAAAATGGCATGGATGGGAAGGTAGCTACTCTGTGCTACTTTTCAGTCATAGTGACTGCTCAGTCTTTCTTCTAGGACATGTGCTTTATAGAAGGGGCATTGGAGGTCCATTTGGGAGAGTTTCACTTGAAGATGAAAGGTATGTTCCTTTCTTGTTTCCTTCAAGGCTCATCAATTGATTTTGGGTTTCCTATGTAGCAATCTGATCCACTGAGAGTCCATTTATTCAATGTCAGTTGCTTCCATTGGCTTTCTGGATCAGACCCTAAACAGAATTTTGGCAAACTTCTGTTTGCTTCAGCACTGTAAAACAGATCTGCAATGGTATTTTATATTTGAGTACAAAAGCTGACAAGCTTTCTTTCCTCAGCTCAATTAAAGTTTGTCCTTCTAAGAGTGTTTTGGACTGGTGGCATAGCTTCTGCACAGAGTTGCGCACAAGGGGGTGTTAGCCAGATAGTCACTTTATTTATTACAAGCTGAGGCTTTGGGGGACATTGTAAAACTCTACAAGTATTAGGAGTTTTCCTTCTCTTTTCAGGGTTGGTGGGCTTTGCACGTCTCTGCCCGGGGGACCAGTATGAGGTGCAGTATACAGCAATTCATTTTGTCTTTTATTTTACTGCTGTGAGTTTGCAGTAGAGGAACGGGAGAGCAAGGGTGCAACAAGGCAAGCAGGAAACAGACTATGATAAAACCGTGCACTGTTCTGATGAGAACAGTGCTTTGGCACATTCATTAGTTACTCTGCCCTGTGAGACTGAAGAGGGAAAGATGTGATTCAAGTGTTATGGGAGGGTTTAGAAGGTGGCGGTGATTGTCTATCAAAACCAACCTGTCAGGTCTTTGTCTTCAAAGTTGCCCTGGAATCAAGTAACAGTTGCTGCCTGTTTCTTGGAAGATTGCCCTTGGCATGATTTGAATGCATCTTAGTATCTTACTGGGTTGCTCTCCTACTTCTAACAGTTCCAAATGAATTCCAGTGTGCCTTGTATTTCAGTACTGCTACACTTGCTATGCAATGTAGTTTTGCAGTTCTTCTAGAATGGGTGGGACGTGTCATTTGGCACTGAGTTAAGGTGTTAAACCTGCAACCTGAATTCCTGCCTCCAATCTTCTAGCTTTATCCAAGTTCCTAAATGTATAGTGATCAAAGGAATGGCTTTGCCTCTGCGGTACTGGAACAGTGTGAGGCCTATGGACTGAAGGGAACATTCTGGGATATGTTGACGCAACATCCTTTTTTCTTTGTGGTTTCTAGGTGTTTGTGCGACTGGGGCGCCAAAAATGGAGGTTGAAAGGCAAGATTGAGACAGATGACAGCCAAACATGGGATGAGGAAGAAAAGATTTTTATACCCAATCTCCACGAGAAGTTTGAAATCAAGGTGTGGTGTATAATGGTTGGATTGGAATCAGTGGGTTAACAGCTCTTCTGTCATACTACTTACCTTACCTACTTACCAAGCGTTTGTCAAAATTCTTAAGTAGTTTTCTTTTCCTAGCCATGGAAAAATGGCAGTTAATCAATGTTCTGCCTACGGAACAGACATCTACTACTGTTTTTCCTTTGCTCCTGGTACTCGTAACTGTATTAGTGCATCTGCTTTCCCATGTTCTGGAGTCTGGTATATGTGGTTCGGTTGTTCTTTTTTCTTTTTTTTAAAAAAAAGTCCTAGATCAGTATCTGGGATTTTCTAGGGTGAAGTCTAGATGTGGAGACAAAAAGATGTATATGTAGATATTATTTATGTCATCTATGTGGAATATTAAGTACCTGGAGTTCTGTCCTCTATTGAAGAAGAGAAATATGTATATGGAAAATATATCATTGCGCATGTGTATGTTTTGAATGTGTAGTTCAAATGTCCCTTTATGCAGTGCACTGCGGATTCTTTTGTCATGTTTTACTCCAGAGGTGCTCCGTATCTGCAAAGAACCAATGGCATTTATATGCTGGTACGAACTGTCTGTACTTTATATCTTTATTTAGAGTTCTGACGTTTTTTTTAAGTGCCTCGGAAGAGGTCATATCTTTAACAGTAAGGGACCAGTGCTAGTGGCCTGTGATACGTAGATGACACATTGTGGGTACCCCTTGGGGGAAGCTTGTAGTTTTCATAGACCCTTGTGCAGCTGCCACTGGCATTGGTTCTGGCACTTACCTAGCAGGTGGAGTTAATCCTTAAACAGCATTTCCACTGTAGTCTGGCATCTTTTGTGAGCTGGACTCTGCAGCGTGACTCCTGTCAACCTAAAAGGAGCTGAGATTGAAGGCTGTGCTGGATCCTACTCTAGTAGGAAACTATGCCAGTGCAGGGTTTCAAGTTTTGGCAGCTGAGTTAAAGCAGCTATTGCAATGTTCCCCTCCTATCTGGCAGCAAGAACTGGGTTACATAGGAGAGACTCTTTGGCATCTTGCCAGCACAGCCCTTGGAAATGTGCTTATAATGCTTTTTTTTGCTGCCACTGCACAATGAAGATCAGGTGAGAGGCTAATTCAGATCCCTGTTTTCCCATAATAGTTTTAAAAAAACTTGTATTACTTTGTATGACAGTGATAGTTTTACTCTTTTTGTCAGCTTATGAAAGTCTACTGACTAATGTTCTCCACACCCTCCTGCTCTTTCCACTTCGTACTGGGCAAAGATTATTAAGTACAAATACATAGCAGTTTTTTTAAAAAAAAAAAAAAAAAAAATTTGAGAAGTGCCAAAGAGTGTTCCAAGAGGAGCCTAGCAACATAACTTTTGCTAGCTCTTAAAGGAGATGTAGGCATGTAACTAATTCCTGAAGTGGACTTTAGGCACTTGTGCTAAAATTCCGTGCTGAGTCTGATGCTTCTAGAACAATTTGATCTTCAATTGGAAGTATGTTCTTATAGCAAGTGTTTGATTAGATTTTTTTTTTAAAAAGTAGCTGAAGAAGCAAAGTGCCAGCCTGGGAAAAATGCAGGCCTGTAATTGCATTGATAACTAACTTGGAGACACCTGCAGAGCTAGAGGAAAGAACTGACACTTACAAGTTCTGATTTTAGTCCACAGCTGAACTCAGGACAGTTAGAAAGGTCACAGTGGACGCAGACAGTTGTGCTTCCAGATCCTTCAGGCAATTGAGAGCTGAAATAGTCTAGTGTAGGTAGGCTAATATACTTCTCTGTAATATATATTTTTTATGACAGTGTTGTTCTAGTATGTAGACAAGCTAGACTCTGCACTATAAATGACAACTACTGTATGTATACCAGAGCTAGAACTTCCAAATTTCAGTCTAATTTTTCTTAAAATCATAGTCTACCAAATTCTGTTGTCAGAAGTGCTGTACAGCTCTGTCTCTCCCCATAGAACTCCTTTCCTCTTTGCTAGCCATCTATGACATATTCCTTTTGGGGATATTGGCTCACAACAGTTCAGGAGCCCAGAATTGAGTATCAAGGTTTTAAGCTTGCTGTGGACCTCAGAGCGGATGTGAGCCTGGGGTGTTCTCCTTTCCATGCACGTGACTTAGGATTGTCTGGTAAGATGAAAATGGATATGTTTGTCTGCAGGTGACAGAGCTGCGAGGACTGGCCACTATTCTTGTTGGTGTCGTGACGTGTGACAGCATAAATTTCTTTACTACCAAGCCTCAGGCAATCATTGTGGATATAACTGAACTGGGCACCATCAAGCTACAACTGGAGGTCCTCTGGAAGTAAGTACAGCTTCAAATAAAAAAAGCTGGAGCTAAACATTTGAAATAAACTAAAGGCTCCTAAGTATGTCACTTAGTAGTGTTCAACATCATAGTCCTCTTTCTATTTGTAGAGCAGGTGCAGGATAGATAGCAGCCACATGCTTCCCCACAGCAACCCCAGCTACTGTGCCTGATTGCTGACTCTGTGGGACCAGTCCTCAGGAAGGGGAGGGGGAAAGGGACAGAAGCTATTTCTGTGACCCTTCAGTTCTTTGTGTCGATGTCACCAGAGCCATGGCTAGCCACGTGAACTGACTAATAGGCTTTTACTTAGCTTACTACTCTTCAGAATGAGCATTCAAGTCTAGCTCCAAGCAATGCGTGTACATCTATAAAACACGAACAATAATCTTAAAGGTGATGAAATGAAACTGAAAATTGCACCTTCTAGGCACAATGAAAAAAATATGTAGTTGAAATTTTAGGATAATCACTATTACCAGGCCACAATTTGTTAAAAATGAAGCTTTCCCAAAGACTTAGCACCTTCATTTTTGCCCTGTGATTACAGTTATCGATATAAGGCCTGTTTGTGCACTACAGGGAAGCTTGGTTACAGATGCACTTTTAAAATAGCTGAGTATTTTCATGCTGCCTGTGATTTGTTAGATTGTTTTATAATTTAAATCTGTAAATTGATTTTTGTAGTGGATTACTGATGTTATTAAAAACAAATTCTCACTTTTGTGGATGCTGCACTGGAACAACTTCTTCACTCTAGACACACTGCCATAGATTTTTGAGGTAGTACTGTTATTTCTGCTTTATGGGACTGTCGGTCCATACTGAGAGTCTTGTCTGCAACAAATCAAAACTTTTTAACCTGTTTCCATTTACTATAATCCAGGGGTTAAATCTAGCCATCTTAGCGAAGTGCCTAATTAAACAACGGGCACTCTTCACTTGTACTTTTGTATATGGCTTACTGCAGTCCTCAGTTCTTCCCAATCCAGCATGGCAAAGAGGCATTTGAACACAACGCCATGAAAAGGACCTTCTTGAAAGGCCACTTTACGATGACTTGTGGATCTGGGTTCTCTCCAGGAAAAGCAGAAACTGAACAAAGTTTAGATTAGGAAGGGCAAGGAGCTATGCCTTGCAGGCCAGACTCATCTATGACTCAGCCTTATAAAACCTTCTTCTCGGGCCATGCTGGTTTCTTGTTTTCTTTAAAATTATGCAAAAATAAAAAAGCTTGTACGTGTTGAATGTGTGGTCTGCCAAATGTGCCCAAAAGCCAAACAGATCTTTCAGTAAGAGAAAAGTGTCCCTGCCCTTAGGGTAAAATAACCAAACGTATTTTACAATTACACTTGATTTTTCAGGTCTTAATACCCTGTTTCTACTTTTAATTACCTTTGGAAGCATCGTTTGACTTAAACCTTATCACAGTCTTTTAAGCCACCAACAGGAGAAATGCCACAAAGGTTTTCTGTTGCAATTCCTGTTCAAGTGTTGTTAAACAGTTTTCAGGTTGCATTTCTGGGGCTGGGGAAAGAAAAGCTTTATTGATCAACATACTATTTTCTGAAAGTCTTTTGTGTATGCTGTGGTTCTTGAAATTTACTGTTGACTTGTACATGCAAATGGGCTGAAAAATGAGTCTTGGCAACAGCATCTGAAAATTATTTTCAAATGCACACATGACTCCAAGTCAATGAGAAATAAACTCACACAGCAGAGTTTTGCCTGCACCTGTTGTTTATGACACTTTTTCCTCCTGAGATCTAACAGTGGGCATCAGTATATGTTTTGTTTTGGTGAGGTGCTGCAGCTGCTCTGAGACTTTTGAGGTCTCTGTTTCTTATTTGAGAAGCTGAACTGCTAATTAGTTGGGTAACAAAGCCTCATTCCAGAAGCTTGCTGTGATCTTACATTATATGCCCTATGAAACTTCCTCTTACTCATGCCAAGTTACGTGTGTATTCCCATTTGAATCTGAAAGCAGAGATATTCATGGTAGAGTTATTGAAAACCGTGTGGAGTGGGGATGGTGCAAGTTGCATTATATATATGGTTTTTTTTTTTAAGTAAAATAGCTCTTAAAATGACAGCCCTTTTAAATGAAGGCCAGTTAAAATATTCTGTTGTTTTGGCATTCGCATGTCTTGGTATTGGGGAAGGAAGGAGAGAAGATGGGCATAGGAGGATATATGGGCTCTCATACATCCCCAGCAAAGTCTGATGCCTTTATTTGTCATCTTTCACCCTGCAACAAACACACGCCATGAAAACTTGCATTGGGTTTAATCTGGATGTAAAATGTTCAAAAGCTCTATATGCAGTTTCAGAGCAGAAGGGACTGCAGACAGAACCCTCTGCTTGCAGAGATGCTTTTCTTATAATGGAAGTCCCTAACATCAAGCCTAACATCTTAAGAAGCTTCACTTGTGCAGTGAAGGAGACATACTTTCTTTATTGAACTGGGTATAAAATCTGGTTTTGCCCTAATATGGGAAGTGCTGTACTGAGAAATGGCACATTCATAGTGAAGTCTGGAAGAAATCACTTCTACTCTTTTCTTGTTAACCCACACAAATGGCATTTAACAGATAGATTCACTTCATTTACTTTTGCTGGATCTATTTGCTTGCCTTTCCTCGCTGTCAATAACTTGCATAAATAATTATGCACATAAGTTGTTCTTCCAAAAGGACTGTACGAGGAAAACCCCTTCCTATTCTGGGATATTGCATAATCTCAGAAAATAGCCTAAATCTCCAAAGCAAATGATTTTTGTGACTAAATTCTAGAAGAATACAATTCAAATTATGTTGACACTTGATTGTTGCAGTAGCTCGCAGCTCAGAGTGCAGCTTTTGATTGGCAAGATGAGCACTTCTATGGCATTTGGGACAACTATCACCCAGCTTTTAGAGTTGGCAACAGCTGAGCTGGGAGCAGGGTTAGTGGTGACGCATTTTCTTTGGGAGTTAATCCCCACTTGGGATTTTTCAGCATATGAGAAAACTCCGGCTGACTGTCTCTGCTGTGTTTAAGTTTTGTGAAATGCGTTGGTATCCTACCAAGTGGATTCTCCAGAGCACTTCTGTACAGAACTGGCAGGCTCCTCCTCTTTAACAGCCTGTTTGCTGAAGTTGTTTACAGAAAAGAGAAGTTGTGTGGTGATAACTCAGACTGTTTCTATTTTCAAAGATAGAGCACTCAAAATAACAGCTGCTTTTTTCTTTGATTTAAGAATAACTAAGCAAATCCAGCTGATTTACCCAAACTTCCCTGAGAGGCAAGCTTTCAATCTAAGACCTGCTTTGTGAGAAATCCAAATGTAGATCACTCTTCCGCTTCTAAATGTATATTTTCTTTAAATAAGCCGCCAGTCTTCTGGGCTCTAGCAAAAGTTCCTTCAACTCCTTTATAGATTATGCCATGAGGAGCGTGAATGAGCTTGGGTCTGTTGCAGAATGGCTTTGTTGGCCAGTTTGGCAGAAGACTTTGGGGTTTTTTGCCAACCTAAACAGCCTGAATTCTGCCTCTCACATGAAGGACAAAGAGAGAGCCTGTATTCTCTTTTCAGAACTTCAGTTAGCACCCCATACTGGGATCTAAGGGTACCATCCAGCCAGAACCACTCTTGTGATTTCTGCCTGCTTTGAGCATATGCTGGCCTGGCTCACAAGGGTTTGTGGAGTAGGAGAAAAAAAACCTTAAGGGAGAATAAAAAAGGAAAGTCTGTTTTTTTGGATACGTACCTACTGACAGTCTTGCTCTTATAGATGAAAACTTACGTGAATAGGTAGTTACTCATGCAGGTATCTTTAGGCAGCAGTCCATCAATGCATCTCTGTGCTTTTGATGGAAGTGATGTTTCATAGCTTAGTCTTGTGATAAGCTGTACTAACCTTGAAACTTGTGCTTATTATGCTTTAATGGGTAGGAGAAACCTAACAACAATCACACTGTTAAAATTGCAAGGGCATTTTCACCTGTGTTGAAGAGGGGGAAAGAAAGAAATCTCATGATTAACAGTGAGTCCAATCCAGTTGACCAGATTTGGGTTTTTTGTATTAGTGCAAGTCGGGATTCACAGGCTTACTAGTGGGATTCAGACAGGTCTATTCACCAAGAGCCCTTCTGGCCCAGTGGTATTTAATGCATGGAGCGACTGGACCGAAGGCGAGTGATTAAGGCACAGTCTTGGCAGTGGGAGAAGGGAATGCAGATCCTCTGGGTCTGAAGACTGAATTGAGTTCAGCTCTTATTCTCAGCCTGGTTACTTCTGTTCCTCTGAGAACATAAACCAGGAAGTGTCCTCCTTACACACCCAACAATAAAATGCAGCAGGGTGAGGGGAATGGTAGAAATCTCAAGTATTTCACCCCTCCACAGGTTTGGTGGTTATGGCAAAATAATATCTCACTGGGAAGCCATGCTCAGTGCTGGCAAGGCTGAGGTACCTCTAAATGTGTGCAGATGCAAAGCTTCTGGTGTCGTGGGAGATTCAATCTAGGAAACATGAGCTCTGATGAATTGTAAACCCCTTCAAGGTCAGGCTGGGCATGTGTGTTTTGGACCTGAACACTGAAGTCCTGCAACGGTGCTAAGGCAAGCTAAAGGAGAGTTATGTGCTGCATTTACATTGGCCTTAACAATGATGGCATTGTAGTGTCGTGCATTTAATGCCAATATTGTTGGCCTCTGTTTATGACTAATTACATATTTGGCAATATAGAAATAGAATGGGGACAAAGATGATCAGACATGTGGGGGCACTTTCACTTTTTTTTTTTTTCATAGAATGTTTCAGTCTTGAAAAGGTGCTGGTGGATAATACTGTACAGGCATATAGATGTTCGCTGTGGGGAATGTGGAAAGGAAATGATTACCCACCATTTCTCTCAGTACAGCCACAGAGACACCCCCCCACCCACATAAAAGTACTTGTTCCACAGTTTAAAGTTAAATAATGAAATTTCCACATACTTCTGACCTATGCGGAGATTGTGCATCAATGATTTCAGGAAGTGACTAGACAAACTAAGGAAAAGCATGTGACAATTAAAGGCAATAGTCTGCTTGCAAAGTCTGGTGCATGACAGATCTAAGCTATGGATTGCCTCAAATGTGAGTATGTGTCTGGGGAAAGCCTTCTATATTTGACTTATTTCCTATGCTTTTCCCCTAATATCCCCTACTGGCTTCTGTCAATGTCAAGATGCTGGGAGAGATGGATTCATAGTTCTGTTCCAGTATGATGTTTTGTTTGCCGTACAAATGTGGGACAAGATGATGGATCATGCCCAAAGAGCTTATAACCAAGAGATAATAGATGCTTTAGAGCAGACTTCATTCTTTTCTTAACCCTTCGCTTTGCTCTCTCAACCTGTTACCTTGCAGTAACAGGGAGTGTGTGCTTGTTGGGAGGGCAACTGAATAGCTGTGTTTTGCTAGAGGGTTTTAGTAATTGTCAAAGGGGCAAAACAGATTTAGCTTCTTATTCCTGTCCCTTTCCTCTGAAGTGTCATTTTGCATTACTGCATTGCTATATTAAAAGCTAAAAATGAAAAATCTGAGGAATGGTTCCCTGTGACTCTTCTTAAGAAATGTCATGGATGGGAGTAATTTGCTTCTGTCAGAAAACATAGTAGGCTTTGGCTAAAAGGCTCTTACTGTCAGAAACCCGATGTATTTTCTGCAGAGTGAGACAATACAGATGGTTGTTAATGTGACTGCATGGAACTGGCCTGTCTGATGAATCCCAGCTGGGTGACACTGGTTAATTTAGCCAATTAACCTGTATTAGGCGAGCTCACAGAGCGTTACCTCCATGCTGAGGAAGACAGTGGTGTGTTGCACTGCAGGATGCTGTTGAGAATTGTCCCTGTGCTATAGAGAAGCTAGAGAGAATTTGAGCTCTGCTTTTCAACTTCTGCTAGAGAGCAGAAGTTCATTTCCCCTGTAATTGATTAGTCCTTGTTATCGTTTGTATCTTTTCAAACTTCTAGTGGTTCTATATTGTACAGCTAAATGCAGCTGACTTTATCCTACTGTTTGGTCATTATATTCATATCTATGAGATTACAGATTTGTTATAAACAATTCACTTTTTTTCAAAATGCCAGGACGTAAGTGGAAAAACAAACTTCCTTTTGGTGCCGCAAGGCACATCAGTAGGGAACAAAAGTAACATGTAGAAAAACCAAACTTGCTCTACTTAACTTTAAATATGTTTCCCCTCTCCTGGTTAGCTGAGTTGCATTTTGGGAGGCAGTTCGTCCAAGTTTCCTTAGACTGCTTTGCAAATGAGTTGCGAAATTAATGGCTGTGATCTAGTAGGTAATTGGGAAGTCTTTAGAGCAGGGCTTGTCAAACTCTTGTAGACCATAGCTAGTATCCTCTGGAGCTATAACTGGACTCATCCATGACTGTACGAACCACATAACTTGCCATATACCACTGTACAAGCTTCCTCTGCCAGCCAAAGGAATTGTTTATTAACATTTGAAGGATAATGAAGGGTTTTTTTAATGGCTTTTCCATGTGGTGTGTGCTCTGCAGGAGGGAAATTAATGGCAGTTTTCTTTTATTACATGTGTTATATTTCCTTCCTATCTGGTATGGTGTATGTCTCACTATCTGCCCAGCGGCTGTCCGCAAGCAGCCTGTACTGTACTTGCCAGCACTGGTGTCTGCGCAGGACACTGCAGAAGGACAGAAAGCATTTCAGACTTTTGCCCTGTTGGACTCTTCTTCCAGAGACTGTGGCACAGGTCTCTGTCTAAATGGTGTTGAGAATTCTGTGTAAAATATGCAACCTTTTCACCTACCTCTTTCTCTGCTGGTGCAATCAAAGATATTGGTCAGAGAGGTCTCTCTCCTTTTATTCCCTGTGTTGTTTACTAAATGTCACAGTTCAAATCCTAACAGCTGTTCCTGCTGCTAAACATTTCTGTGCTTTCTGGTCTTACTGACACTTAGGCCTTTGTGTCTTCTGCTGCAGCCCCTTTGACACAGAGAACCTGTTTTTGTCACCTGGAACCACTGCCAAGTTTTCTGTGAGTAGCAGGAAGAGCTCGTTATACAACTGGACCCCACCAAGTACTCCCAGCTTCAGAGAGAAATACTACCTGGTGAGTATGCTGAGGAAAGCCAAATGCAAAGCACAGACCTAGGACTTGATTTTTGGATTAGATTAGGCTATTGAAGAACACACTCAGAAATGTGAAAATGTAGGCCTTTGCAGTTTATTCTGGGGCTTCGTTATGTTGTTCTTTTAACCCCTATTCTTTTGAGTTCCATTTTAGATTTTATAAAAGAAAAAAAACAAAACAAAACAAAAAACAAAACCTGCCAAATATTCCTCTTGGCAGCCAGAATGGTAGGGGTGTGGGCACCTGCTCTAATAGTCAACAGTGGGAATCAAACTAGGAACCAGTCTGTCTCAGTACCCGTGGAGCAGAATGGCAACTTAGAGGTGCTATGTGAAACAGGCCTTCCTCTTCCTCTACCCCACTTTTTGCCAAGCATAGCCCAGGGGAGTAGAAAACCCTGTCCTCTTTCTCATTCATTCAAGAGGGTTTTGATTTAATGGTTGTTTTATATGATCCTGTTAATTCTGCCATACAACTCAAATACTAGTAACATCATATATATGTTCCCCTAACATCAAGTCTAAGTCAGGTTTGGCGTTGCCTCACCAAGGCAGCAGAATATGCAGTCATCTTCAGAAAGGTTTATTATTTGTACAGGGTATGTTGGACTCTTCAAAATGCAGATTTCCTCTAACCATTACATTCACATCCTGTCCCGAGCTGATGTGGCACGAAAGCTGCTTGGCAAGGTTCTTTTTCCAGAAACAATTTTTAGCTGTCTTGGTAACTTTCATCTGAAAGATGTAAAGCACAGTTACTACTGCTTCATTTAGTTCATCCAGTAGGCTCTTAGTATGTTGTTTCAATAGTTTCTTTTGTCCAGTCTATGCTGGCCTGGCTCCCTGGTGCAGAAGAGCCCTGTGGTTTTGATCAGTTTGGGTGCGTATGTTTCCAAGAACAGGAAGCCATAGTTCTCTATCTTAGGTGGTATCTCATGCTTTTCATTTGCATATGTGCTCACTTATGAATCTATTTGCTGCAGTCTGTTTTGCAGCAAAGGCAGAACCAAGGGGATGTAAGTGATGAAGCTCAGCCTCCCAGCATATTGAGCTACTTGGCTGCGTGTGATTTTGATGTACATGGGAGGAGCAAGCCTCACAATCCTGCAGAGACAAATGAGGCAGACTCGTTCAGCTCTGAGGATCAGAAAGGGACAGAATCCAGAAATACAACTCCAGCTCTAGACCATAGAACGTTGCCATTGGTGATTATTCAAGAGACTTGCGCAGAAGAGCAACAGCATCGTCTTCCAAATCATGCAACTCTAGATATCCTGAAGAAGACTCCGTGTGTGGATGGATTTCCAAATAACCCATCTAGTTTTCTGAATCGTCACAAAGGTAGTAGAGATTCTTTCAACCAGACCAGAAATTGCTGTCTGACAGAGCAAGAAGACATTAGCCAGAAAAGCTTGAATGCTGCAAATGACCTAAAACTAGATGGACGTACAAAGTCAATTGATAAGACTCTCCAAGAAGTGTTAAATTTGCTGAAATTACATGATGTGGGGCAAGCCCAGCTGGAGAAATTGGAATACCAGGTTTCATCTCTGAGGGATAAATTAAAGGTATGGTAGTGTTTGCTCTTGGTAGATGGTGTTAGTCCTAAATCTGTAGAATTTCCATGACCCTGTGGTGGATTTGATTTAATGATGTATCAATGGCATGTTCCCAAAAAGTAAGCTTGGCCACCAGAGGTCAGGCACTACTCAGAAAAGGCAGCCTTGAGAGCTAACCACCCAGGAGCCCTGTGTTGCACAGCATCTCTGAGACACCCTTCGAATGCTGTGCGCAGATCTGGAAAAAGAATTTAAGAAATTACATGCAGTCAAAGTGGAAATCAGTCTGGGCTAAGCAGATTCGGAACTGTATGTCAGAGCCTCTGCATTTTGGTTTGGTTCTAATTTTTGTTTATATTTTTCAGATTTAGTATACTTTGAGATGACTGCATCAGTTCATCAAACCTAAAGTTTCTCCAGGATCACCTAGCTTTTGCAGGCAGTTCAGTCTGTCTGACAAGTCATATAATGCTGAAAACATTTTTCTTTAGAGGAAAGGTCCTGGAGGAGAGCTTTCTGCAAGCAGTGGGTTATATTGCAAATTTGGTAGCATTGTAGTACATAGGGCCAGTGCACAGACTTGGGAGATAAGATACTGTAAGACTTCATCTAATGTCTGGAATAATAAATGACATTAACAAAACTGCTCTGACTTCCAATGCAACCACTTTAAAAATAGAAATTAAAAAAAATCAAACCAAGTGCTCTCAAAGCAGCCTTTCCAAGGGGGAGAAAGTTAGTGGTCTCATGAAATCCACTATTGATACCGAAGTTCTTGGATACTACGCTGGAATGCAACAGACCCCTAAGATTGCTTCTTCTAGATCTGAAACAGGAATAAGTGAAAATTGCACTAATGGCAGAAGATGCAGAAAAAATCAGCTCTCATACCAACCTTAACAGGCATGGAAATCCAAAGAGGAATACAGAGAGTTTAAAATATTGAAGCATATTTTGAATTTAATTAGCAACATTATTTTGGGATCAGAGTGCTGTACCAAGAGCTAACTTTCTTGATGTGTTAAGATTGAAATCATGAAAAGCAAATTGATTTGTTATTAAGAGTGATTTGAAAAACAGCAAAGAACTCCTGCAAAATGGCTCGATAACTACAAATAACAATATTTTTCCTTCCATGCCATCAACAGCTGAAGACACTTCATCACAAACATTCATCTATGGAAAGTTTAATGGTGGAGACAGTTCTGGAAAGTTTTGACTTTTTAAACGCTGACTGTAGTGCTGATGAGCTTTCATTATTTGGAAGCATAAGAACAGCCAGTATCAGGTATGTATCTGCAGCACTTCATTATAGGGGACAAGGGAAAGGGGTAAGGAGGGCTGATCCCAGGAACACTTACCAATACATTGTACTTGGCCAAGTGGCAATTGTCCAGAGCTGCTATTGGTATGAATATCCAGCATAGAAACCAATTTTTCTGAATACTCTGAGGTTCATAACTCAGAATACCTACCAGATTGAAATGGCAGGAAACTTAAACTGAACTTATGGAAAACATTGCAGAATGACACCTGCAGGATGTGATGGAAGGCCTAACATGTAGGGCTGCTAGAAACAGACTGCAGGAAACAGGCTTATCAGGATGATGCTGAACAGTTCTGCACTAGCGAGGGAGAGAGCTACGAGTAACTTGCAGAGCTCTTCTACCTGTTCTTTCTTTTGAATTCAGTTTTGCGTTTTGCAAGTTGCGTAGCACTGAAAGGTACATTCCAGAGCTACGAGCTGGATCCTGGGAGACTTACTATGCTCCCAGTCTCATCGAGTTGGGAGAACACCAAGGGATTTGTCTGTTATAAGTGCTGCTTTTGCAGTTCACCCGCTGCAAATGAACCAGCAACTCAATTGACATTATCTGGAAGCATTTTTTATGAGTATTGATTCTCCAAAATGGGATTTTGTGGGATCAACTGATCTAGTATTACTGTCCTGCAATGAGTTTTAGAAATAAAGTCCTCATGTTTTTAAGAAGTGTTATAAATGCAATAAAAAATGTTATCTGTTCAATGCCACCTGACTTGTACTTCTGCAACTTGCTTGAAGGCTACTATTGAGACTGCACATCTTCACGTTTATTTAGTGATGAGAGTTTTAACTCTTTTTTCACCCTCTCTTAACAGCACATACAATGACAACACGCTTCAGTCCCTGAGCTGTGACATGGGAACAGAAACAAGAGATGTAACTACTGGTGATGACAACTTAGATGCACTTTTGATAACTCATCTGAAGCTGTGCAAAGGTCTTTTGCAGGTAAGGAATAGTCTATGGGTTTCCAGGGCACTGGTTGTAATTGCCCATTCTGATTACAGACAAAAGTGAGTATGTAGCTGGTTCTCTTATAAAAGCAAAAAGACTCAGAATAGAAACTGAGTCCAAAAAATGCAGTGTATACATGTGTATGCACAGAACATGTCATAAAAAACTCTCCTGCTTTTTTTCAGCTTCTGGGTTTTTCTGAAGCTCTAAGTAATACCTTTGTGCCCAAAGCAGGCTGCTAATACAGTAGGACAGACTTGGCTTGAATTGTGTATTGAAAACAGGTGATCAATTTTTTAATGAATGAAAAACTGCTACTACTAGAAAGAAACTGGTAGCATGTAGGGCAAGAAAGAACTCTTATCTCCACTTGAGACCTCATTCCTCAATTAATTTCAGTTATAGTGCTTAAGCACATTATTGTCCTCGAAGTATTACCTCTGATGAGGATGAGCAGCAGAGGACAGTGTAACTATTAATATTGACAACTGTGTAGCAGATCAATGGACAGGGGCAGAGAAGAATGTCAAATGCTGGACAGCCTGTCCCAGCATAATGTGATTTACTCATCCTGTTCTGCTGAGCAGCTTTGCACTCAGAAGTGACCTGTCCATGCTGTGAATGGGAAAAGAGGCCTTCTGAGAGCAGCTGGTGTGTTTTCTCATAGATTTTTAGAAGTTTGATTCTAAGAAACAAATCCTCATTCATCTTGAGCTTGATACTGCCTTCGTTTCAGCTACTAAGATAAGCACATTGTGTTTCAGAAACTGAGGTCACCAAATGTAGCCCAGGTTGTCCAGGAGAGCATTTTGGAAGAAGTATCAGAGCAGACGCGAGTCCTGGGGGATGTCTTGGATATGTCTGTGGAAGAAAGTGAGTAACTGCATTATTCCGAGGCATGCCAGAGATGAGAGGTCTAGGTAACTCCGCCTGAGCTTCTCCAGACACATCAGGGTTTCATTCTAAATTCCTTACAACATGTAATTAAAACTGCTCTTATATCTACATTCTTAGAACAAACAGGGCTCATCATTTGCTTAGTTTTTTTCCCCTGCAAGGAAGGAAAAGACTTGAAGAACTTTGTCTCAAAGAAATAGTAGCTGAACTGGTATGTGTTAGAAATAGGGATGTTATAGATGATGGAGTTTGCAGTCAAAGAACAGCAGAATAGCCTTAATAAAATCCTCTTTTATATCTATGCTTTTACTTAGTAAGCAAACGGCCCAAATTCTGTACACATTTGCAAGAAAAGTTTGGTGTGCAATTTTTCCCATCTCAGGCCTTCCCACTACTAAATTCTTCCATTGACCGTTGGACATGACAAAATGATAAAGGCACAATGGGAGAATTTGAAGGCTTTTTTCCTCATCTTGGCAAATACAGTGGCAAGAATGCAAATTTTAGTTGGAAGCAGATTTTATCGTGAAGGATGTGAGAATAAACTGTTTCCTGGAGCAAAGCTCCAAAGGGCCTTTGGTACAACGTGATGGGGAAAGTGTAGGAGTCTTAAATGCAGAACACAAGTTCAACATCTCTGTAGGTAAGAGTGAGACATGGTAGGGTTTAAATGATAGTGAGAAACCACAGGGTACTGCTTCAAGTGCTCTTCTGAACTGTTTGATGAAAGAAAGCCTGCCTCAGCCTATGCGCTGAGGTTCAGAGTTCTCCACTTGTGAAGGTACGAAAGACAGGATCTCTAAAATGCTTGGAAATGGCACATCTCTTGCTGATAGAAGTGGAAACAGTTAAACTCACAGAAAGTTCTTCTGAAACTTGACTCGGATGCTGGGATAAAATTAATAATAAGAGGCAGAAGAGCTGCTAGGTGTCTCATTCAGGTCTCGTAATGACAGTTTAGGAGCTCAGCCCAAGCTTGGTGAAATCAATGCTTGCAGATGTTAAAATACTGGCAGCAAATCTCCAGCTTTGAACAAAACCATCTATATAACACAAATACAAGTTAATGCTGACACATCTCTAGATATGCCATCTGGTGCCTAATTTCTCATGTAAAATCCAAAATCTGCTAGAGCTCACTGACTTTTTTAAAATGTGATTTTTCAGTTATTCAGAAGACTAAAAAGAAGAAGCCCTATCTGAAAATCTGGAGTGATCTTGCAGAGCCTGGCAGCATCTTGTTTGCTTCAGCAGAAAGATTCCGTCATGCATTAAAATACACATTGATGCTCAAAGTGAAGGAAAAATACCCTGGTCAATTAGAAGCAGGTACCAATCCGTTCCTAAACACAAGGCCACTCTGATTTCATTTTATTGCACGGCTGAAAATTGTCCTTGTGCATTTAAAAAATAAACTAGAACTCTTACTTACTTGTTTTAAGCAGCTTACATGTAACCAACCTTTCATTTTTCTCATTTGTTCTTTTCCATGTTACTTTCAGTATTGCAGAGGTTGCTGGAGCAAGTCATCACCTGTGACGGGTTGCTCCCCTCTCCGTACCTCCAGACAGAACTGGTTACTTTATTCCAATTTTATAGCTACCTGGAGAAGCACCACATTACCAGCCTGGAGAAACACTTGGGAAAACTTGCTAAAGAAGGTAATAGCAGTGTTTGGCTTCTTCGCTTGAACTGACAAGCCCACCAGCTGGCTGTTGCGCTCCAGGTTACTACTCCAGATACACTTTCAGAGCAGAAAACAGCCCAACCATTGCATTGACAATTTGTTTCCATTTTAATTCCCTTTATGACCATGTAATTTTAATTAGAACAGGAAAAGCATGCTTGACTCCTATATCTAACCGGGTAGAAACAAAACAGAGGTGTGAAGGATGGGTTTATCTTAAGTGCCCTAAAAAGTGGTTCTGTGATATTCTGAAGTTATAGCAGAAACAAAGTTGGCAGCAATCTACAGCTGGATTCAAGGACTGAGTAAATGTCTGTAGCTTTGTGTGACTATTGCAGCTGTAATCAGACACAGATAATAGCAATAACATTTCAGAGGTTACTAATGTGCATTTTCTAGCATGAGGTAGCCAGTGTCTCGCTGAAGCCTAGTCCAACATGTGAAAGTACTTAAACTTGGTCTGTATCAGAAGAGAATTATTTAAAAAATAGTCCTGATATTGGCTGCATCTTTAGTCTTATTTTGATGCAGATGACTCATCTGGTGCAGGACTAAGAACTTGTGCATTGCTAGTCAGTGAAAAAGACCTGGAATATTCTTGAAATTGAAACTGTCAATCCAGTGCCTGATTTTTTTATTTTTTAAAAGATAGAGGGTTTTCTCTTTGACCAGTACAGCTTGATCTTTCAGGGATGTTTAAAAGTATTTTGCTTGATCGTGTTTTCCTTATTGTAGGACTAGACTGCTTGTCCTAATGTCCAAAGGTGTGAGTTCTTTTGCGCTGTATGTTGTACTCAATACACTCAGGTCCTACAAGGACCAGGGCTTTGCTGCACTCTGTGAACTAATACTGTGAAATAATAATCTCTGCTCCATTTGTCAGACAGTCTTGGCATAGGAGGAAATGAAACAATGACAGGGAAAGAAGACAGGATGGTCAAAGGGGCAGCCGTCCTGATTTGCTTCCTGCCATGCTTGGCTTGCTTATTAGCCGTGTGAATAACTACTTGTGGCTAAAGGAGACCGAATTAGAGAGGAGTTTGTCTTCTCTTGATAATGTCTTCATCAGCCAGTTAGTGAAGTTGAGTCCTTTCACTGCAGTAATGCTAATTGAGGAGCTACAATGCCCTGGACGGCTGAAGACTCTTAAAAAATTGAAAGGAAAGCGACTGAACAAACTCCAACCTCTACCACAGACTTTACGGCTACTTGGGATTTTACAGCTAGACGACAACCCCCGTGTCACCA
>NW_009190507.1:49332-52845 GCF_000690835.1 Fulmarus glacialis
GCCACATCCTGCCTCTCCCGTGCAGCAGCAAACAAGAACTTTAGGGAAAAGGTAAAGACTGCAGTTCTTACCGGCTTTTCTAAATAGCTGCTGAAATATGTGGAACTTGTTTTATCCTAGAATAGCACTATTCTCCTCTCCATACTTCATTAATCTATTAACTAGAACCTAAACTACATCAGTGCTCAAGTGACTTGTCTATATCCTTTATTCGATTTCAGATAGGTAAAACAGCACTTATGTCAGTCTGAATTTGAGTGCTTGGTTATGCTTAAGTTTATAAAGCCTTTTTTTTTCTCTTTTTTTTCATTCAGGCGCTGTTTTTTTACACTGATGTTTTAGCTGACTGTGATGCAAGACTTCAGCAAGCTGCATGTTTGGCTCTTAAAAACCTCAGAGTAAGTATTTACAGTTTTACTTTTGCTGTGTGTGTCTGGCCAAAATTGCTGGATGCAAAAGTGTATCTAGCTTTTTTTTTTTTTTTTTCTTTTAAGCTGGTAGGGTTACTTGTTCAGCTTCCTTCTATTTGGAATTAATGAATTCTTTTGGCTGCCAAAGTTCCAAACTATTAAAGCTATTATTCAAAAGGCAGCAGGCAGAGGGAGCTGCAGGCATCTTGGAGTATCTCAATTTGATCTGACAGGCACAGAACAGTGGCAGAAAGGATGTTTTCAAACTTTTATAGAATTGTCAGTGGTGAAGGACAACAGACACTGTCTGACTGGGGAACACTTAGCATGTAGAAAAATGAGCGACAGTTAGCCATATATGGAGTCAGTTCTAAAGCTTTAACTATAGAAATTTATAGTTAAATCCGTTCATTTTTTTAACAATTGCTGATTATAGTCAGAAAATAAAAGTAATATTTGCATTGCTATTATAAGAAACTGTCAGAACAAATATAAAGCTTTCCAACAGCCACAAGTCTGTAACAAGTTAGTTTGCACACAAGGGATTATTGTGAGTACAGTTTCTACAAACACATAGTCACAAGGTAGGCCCAACAAATCAGTCTTGTTCTCAAAGTCAGATTTGCGAAGCAACTGTTGCCCTTGTACAACCTGCATTAACTCTTTCAGTGAAGGTCCTGATTGGGTTATGCAAATTTAATGGTACTGCAGCAGTGACCTGTACCCTAGAACTTTTACACTTTTTCATGCCCTAAAACAGGAGAGAAAGTAGCAGAGGTGAGATCATGCTCAGAAAAATTAACTGCAAGCTGATATGTTGGGGGAGAAAAGAAAGGTCACAATAGAATTCAGATACAAGAAGAGATGGGAGTTAGTATGTATGTGTTTACCTTGCAAAAAATGTGCATCAAAACGCTTACTGAAAAGCTGCTGTTGCAAATTTTTCTTTTCTCAAACAGGGTGTTGAGAGTATTGAGCAGGTTGCCCACCTGTGCCAATCTGAAACAGAGGAAGTCAGGAATGCAGCCAGGGAAACAACGCTATCCTTTGGTAAGTCTTTCATACAACTTTAAAATATAGATTCTGAAAAAGTAATGTGAAATAGTGCAGAACCAGAACAGGCCTGACGTTCAGCCTGAACACATCTAGGACAACGGAAGTATTTCACGAACAGCTATTTCATACCATTAAGATAAACTTTGTATCGCATATAATAACCAAAGGCTGCCATTAAAGTTTGTAGAATCAGACCAGGGAGATTACTGTAGGATAAAGTGCTTTAAGAACCACTAAACTTTTTAGAAAGGTGGCAGATAAGTACTGAAAGTGCTGACAGTGCTGCTGGAGTACTTCTTAATAGTAGTACTGGCATCAGCAATTTTCTCCTCCTGGATTTTGTAAAAAGGACATTTGAACCTGGCAGATCACCGTAAAGCCTCTTCTAGCTCTGAGATTAGCTAAGCTGATTTAAAGATCTTTTATATATATCAGAACAACAACATACTCTTCAAGTCTGGTAATCTTTTCTAACCTACAAACTGACTAGTTACTTCTAATTTTGATGTTCCTATTCTTCTTCAAATGGTTCTACTCCAAATACTGGAGGGGTAAAGAGTACAAACAAAATGGTTTTATACTGGTTCATTACCTGTTACTTCACCTGAATTCAGTAGATCTACAGTGGAGTTGCTAATGAAATGTCAGTGTTCCCGATTTGCTACCATCTACTATTTGTACTGCTACTGAGGGCAAGGGAGAATTGCTTAGCTAAATATCTTAAGTGCACAGCTGCTAGAGAGGATGTCCAGTCATCTAGGAGACAGTAATTTCCCTGTTTTGTTCTTTCTAAAAATACTTTGGTTCATGCTTAGTTCTGGGGATCTCCAGCCTTGCTCCACAGAAACACTCAGATTCACATGTATTACAAAACAAGTTTTCCAACTGTGATGCTCCAAATCGTTGCTCATGTGGAAATGTTGACAGAAGGCCTGATTTTCCATGGTGGCTTCTAGCAGTTTTTGGAAGACAATTCCCTTAGAGATGTGTTTGTCACTATCGAGAGTTCTTGTTGGTTCCAAACAAGGTCACAACAGAAGTAGTTCTAGAGTATCACATTTCTCAGGGTGTTTCTAACTGCTTGCTCTTCCTCAGCATGGGATATATTTTTCTTTCTCCATAGGTGAAAAGGGGCGGCAAGCCTTTGAGAAAATGGACAGGATTTGCTGTGAATTAAGAGAAACTGTACAACAAGAAGCTGAAATTGAAATCACAGTATTTTAGTAGTTGGAATATGAGGAGCTGAATCATATTGTCCTCACAGCCACATATGGGTACCTGAGGATTTTGTTTTGTTGTTTATCAGTGTCTGGTTTACTTATGCCCTGCTATAGACATGCTGCATACTGACAGAGTACAGGTTTATTTCCAAAAGGGGGAGAGTTTGCAGTCTACACTGAGTAGACTGGAATACATTTTCTCACTGTCTCTCAGCACATGATGAAATACCAAGTGCTGGACAAAGAAAAACTAGGATCTCTTAAAATATGGAACCAGGTTGTCACTTGAGTTAAAATCCCCATCTCACTGGATTATCTGTCCCTGCTTAACCTGTAAGTCAAATATGATCTATTTTCCCATGAAGTATTTTATTAATTTGGTATTTCTCAAAGAAAAGAGAAATGATCACTCTCCAACAGTCCCTCTGGAAACTAACAGACAACAGATCACTTACATCAACTGCCACATACATTAGGAAAAAATCTAGAGGGATCGCTTGGTGGTTTCCTTTTCTTGTACAATTTAGTTGCAGAAGGAAAGCTTGTCACTTCAAAAGCAGATTCCTTCAGAATAATTGCAGCCTAGGAGAGGTTCAAGCAAGGACTGACAAGGATATGTAGTGTGTGTATCCTCCGCAGTTTAGAACAGGAAGGTATGTATTTTATTTGCCATGTGCAGGTCTGACTGACATATGGACAGCTCTGTGTAAGTTGGTGGTGTTTGTTTTTTTTAAATTTATTCATTTAGCCATAGATCAAGACTTCTCATAATCATACACCCATTGTCAGGCTCCTTACTCAATGCTTATTTAACTTAGTAGAGGGTA
>NW_009190508.1:0-9133 GCF_000690835.1 Fulmarus glacialis
TATATATATATATAAATAGCTGTCTGTTAAAGCTCTGATATAAAATACTTATTCTTAAATTAATAGTAAGTAGTTATATGATAAAGTAATACAACCTTTTTATCCTTTAGTGGGAAATTACAGCATGATAACACAATTTAGATTAATATTTCTGATTTTGTCCTCATATTATTTACAGTCAATATAGAAACAAGGTGTGACACATTCACTTTCTATGAAGAACTTTGAAATTCTGAAGATGGTTCAAAGTTTCTTAATGTTGAAATTGTGCTTCAGAAACAAGTGATCTCCTACACAGATGTTTTGTATTGTTCTCAGATAAAAACATGTGCTCAACAACTACAAAAAAAAAGAATTGATCATTCCATAGTTAGCTACAACAATGATGAAGCCCTGTAAATGAGGGTGATACAAATTATTCTATCAACTCTGTAAACTAAAAAGACAAAATCAGTTTTACTTCCTCAATGACAAATATATCACACAAAAAAATCTTTCCATCCAAAGTGACAATTACAGAATTATCACCATAGACAGTTTGTTTCATTTTATTTTTTCATGGATGCTCAAATGTTTATAGTACATGAATAAATTAAACAAATAAAAAGATTTCTAAAAAAAGTTTGCGAGAACACATGCAGAATGGTTTGTACCATATCAAAACAAAAGCCCAATAGTTCTAAATGTTCTAAAGGTTTTCATAAAATAATCCAAGATAGCTGAATACAGAAAAACCTTACTGACTTACGAACAACAGCAACTCATAAAATTCAAAAGACTCATGCTTCTTTTTGCAATGGTTCTTACAAAATCATCTTTAAATCTAAAAGAGGCTTTCATATTGTCTGTTTGTAGAGCTTGATGAAATAATTGTTATAAACAATTTACGTACTGATGAATATTTAATTTTATTTTGCATGGGGGAAGGAAAAGAATTTATTTCATTATTCCACTAAATTGAATATATAGAAACTATATGGCTATGTCCTAGGAAACATTTATTTGTTTTGGTTTTAGATGGGCACAGGATCACAGGTGCATGAATGTTCAGCCTTGACAAAACAGTTGTAAACTGTAGCCTCCACTGTTGCATAAAACAGGGCTGACTTTTGCTGGTTCATTATTAACAAAATGGGATCATGAAAAAAAGTATGACTATTCTTTGCTTTCAGGGTAACATTTCCTGGACCATAATGTGCCCATTTTTATAGAATCATATGCCTGCCAAGCATCATTAATATGAACTGACAAATTTCTTCTCTGCTGCCATTTAGCCTTCTTGGAGTGTCACTCAGAGAGCAGTCTCCAGGGAGTCAGCAAATTTCACCAAAGCAATCCCTGTGCTACTAGGAGCAACTAAATGACAGCTGATACTATCTTCTACAGAAAAGGCAGCTGAGAACTATTTTCACTTTTTTCTCATCCCTTATTGCTCCTCAGTTAGCTCCTTGCATCTACTATACCTGCATAATCATGACAGCAGTGGAAGAAGAGAAAACCTTATCCACCAAAAAGCAGCTTCTGACTCACCTTCTCACTTAGATAACTGCTCTCCCATCCCTTATGTTGAAATTGTAACTGGGATACAACTATGTCTTTCTCTTCTTAGATAATAGACTTGGTTGGCCACTGAAAACTTGTAAATTCATGACTTGAGCTCAACAAAACTGCTTTTGCCTCTCCTTCCCTGCTTTCAGAATGAGTTTAAGTAGGAATGTGGCTGACATAGGGCGGAGGGGGTTATTATATCAAGTTCTCAAGAAAATTTTCTTTATGGAGGCTTTGCACCTTTCTTCTGGGCAATGTTCCAAAGTCACGTATTAGGGCAGAAACATTATTTTGTAATACTTCAAGTCACAGTTGCTTGACCTTTTTTTTTACATAAGATAGCTAGGTTTTGTGCTTTTTTTTTTCTGTATAAAATAATTAATTTAATTGTGTTTACTTGAAGGAATATTCAGTCATTCTTACCTTTTCATTATGATGAGAATTTCACCATACACATGGGGAAAGAGAGGCTAATGAAGTCTTGTAGTATATATTACTGGGAGCAACTGTTTCTTTTATGTTGAGCACGTGCACCTTCCTTTAATATGTGCTTAGTACATTTGGCATGTCTGTTCTTGTATAGTATCAATACACAACAATGTTTTTCATGTTTCCACCAAAACAGGATGATTAAAACAAAATAAACACACACACATATACATTTATATGTATAAATATTAGTGTTAAGGTATGCAGGCAGATAACTAGGCCCTGACTTGATATTTAGCTAACTGAACAGAACATGAAAAACATGAGAACATGAGCTTAGCATGAGAAGCTGTTGAACATAACAAATAAGAAAGTAGTACCCTGACAAAAGTTTCAGACAGAACCATGAGAAATGGCAGGATTTTGTATGTGGTTAAGGGAAGTTATGTGAGAGATGGACACACCTCTCTGATAATTGGAGGGGAACACTGAGGACCTGTTGGGGACTCAGACCTTGCAAAGCTAGCAGTGCCTCAGTAACCCTATCAGAGATATCAAATATGGGTACAGATGCAGCAGGTCTGGGACTAAAAGGGAACACTTAGGTGTGAACTATTTAGTTGGGAGGAGAAAAGGGAAGAGAAAGGGAGACATCAATGTGGATGAGGGAGGAACAAATGTGGGAAAGTGGAGAGACGGGAAGATACAAGTGGCTGAGGCCATGGCTATTTTGCTTTTCTGATGAGCCCTGTACTATTATTTCAGTCTGTCCAATCTTCTTATTAAACTTTGTTCCTCACTATTTTCTGTGTGAGTGTGCTCTCTACTCTGAGACCATGTGTGTGAACAGCTAGTGAACTTCACACCAGATACGGATAAAGGAGCCAGCAATTGCAGAGACTGAGGTCTCGATCTGTGGTCAGCTGCTGGATAGACCTGTATTTTGTGTGTGTCTGCACGTATGTTCTGCTAGTAAACTTCAAGCTGGACCAGCCAGTGGGTAGGAAGAGCCTAGGAAAGATCCAGGGTCTGAATTAGCAAATAAGTTGACAACCTAGGATCCAGGCATGGGTATTAGGTGAACTTAAAGCCTGTGCTAATACTCAAAAGATCTGTGAATGTGGATATGACTGTAGGTTAGGGAGTAAGGGTGTCTATCTATCAACAAAAAACTTCAGTCCTGATCAGCTGGAGGGGAGGAACAGGATTCAGTGTTGTCCATATTCATGTGAGTGCTGCTGTCACTAAAGGCACTGGCCTGTGTTGGTCTCTGTGTCTGTATATGTGTGTGTGTGTGTGCATGTATGCTTGTGTGTGCACACACATGCACATGTGTCTTTTGGGATCACCTATTTACTGGCTGGATCTACTGAAGGAAACACTAGCAGCTACAAGTACCAGATTGGGATTCCCTGGGGCATGAGAATGCACCAAATCGAGCTCTAGCAGACTGGGAAAGAGGGATCCCCAATGCCCTGAGGACCATCAGATTCAGTTTCCTTAACAGTGAGGAGCATGGGGAAATTTAGTTTAAGCACTTTGACAGTTGTATTGTGTGTGCATGTTTGGCTTGTTGAGCTTTACTATGAAGTACTGCTGCTTATACGATACTGAGAATCAAGCAAGAACCTTTATCGAGCAGCTCTGATATGCTGTTTCCTGCATTTCTCCTGCTGTGTGCTCCAGGCAGCTTCTCTTGTGAAATTCAGTGTCAGCGTTAAGAAACATATTAGAAACACAAGAAATTCAAGCACAAGTCCAGGAGAAAACAAAAACAATCTAACCTGATTATGATGCTTAGATACCCAGCTGCTGAAACACAGACAGATATTGAGTATGAAATACTTCTCTATTCAATGTGTGAGAACAAATTGTGCTTCAGAATTAAGACCAAAACAGACTGAATGCTGAACAGAGAGCTGCCCTTATCATGCAGTTACATACTGCTAAGTAATTACAAATGTTGAGGTCAGGGTTACATTTTAAATCACTTGTTTAACTCAGGGTTGTAAGAAAGTACTTCTGACCACAGAGAATCTGCAGACCTGAAACCTCTCTTAAAGATAAATGCTTACAATCTTTCCTCTAAATATGAATAAGTGTACTTTTACAATTTTTCTTTTGAAATTTACTCAAGTAGAAAGGAATTAATGAAATGCCTGTCCCTTTTTTAATACTATTGGACCATGAATGAAATATGCATCCGAAAATACTTGTTTCAATGCCTCTCTGACCAAAATTATATTCAAAACAATTCTGGAAAGTCAACAGCTCTTTTGGAATATAGTGTGGTAGAAATATTTGCTATATTTCCTATTGCAACTAATATTGTGACTAGAGGGACCTAAGCACCAGGGTGGAGGGGACGGCAGGTGAGACACTGTAGTATTCCATTACCAGGGTAAATGGCACAACTAAAGTCCTGTCTCCTGTGTGTGTACATGAACATATGAAGCATAAGAAAAAGAAGGAATTAAAAGGTTACGCCTGGTCATAGAATCACAAGAAGACTATGATGAAAGGCACATGGTGGGATAGCTTCGATGATTAAAGTGCTGGATGGATGGATGGATGGATTCAAGCTCTTCAGAACGCATACAGAGAGAGGAGACAAAGAAAAGGCTTGTACCCTACGTGAAGGAGTAGCTTGAGTATACATTTATATTCCTAAGGGATGAGTGAGAATTTATGGGCCAGGATCAAACATTAGGTTATCGGTGGAGGTGAGATTATGGTGGACACATTCTGGAGATCACGTTACATTATGTGATAAAAGCTTGTCTGCACAACCAGAAGGATCAAACTGGGGACCACTTAAACAGACTGAGGAGAATAGACTGCATCTAGAAGAGCTGGCTAATGTCTTTATGAAGCTGATCTACACCAGCTTTGAAAGGTTTGACAATCAGGGAGTTCCCTCATAATTTGAGGAATGCAAATGTCACACCTCTCTTCAAGAAGGAGCATGTAAGGAATTAAAAGCAGGTAAGGCTAACCACAGTCCCCGGGGACATAATGGAGCAAATCCTCCTGGAAGCCATGTCCAAGCATGTGGAAGAAAGGAAGTGATAAGGAATACCCAGCATGAATTTACCAACGTATATGGCCAACACAGTTGGCTTCTATGGTGGAATGACTGACTTTGTGAACAACAGGAGGGGAACCATGTTATTTACTTTGACTTTAACAAGGGTTTCAATGTGGTCTCTACCTCATTGAGTAATAGTACTCATGTAGCACAATTGGTAAGTTATTGACTAGATGGGCAGATTGAAAGGAATGTTGGATACTGGCTGGACCATTGAGCACAAATATCAGCAGTTCAAAGTCCAATCTGCAGCCGCCAATGAATGGCATTTCTTAAGGGTTGATACTGGAACCAATATTGCCATTACTGACAAGGATGATGGGATGGAGCACACAGTTTATGGATGATATGACGGAGGACAGGACTATCGTAAAAGGGGACATCAAAAAGCTGGAGAAATAGGATGACAGAAACCTCATGGTTTTCAATAAAGGCAAATACAAAAAACCCCAAGACATATGCAGGCTGAGTGCTTCAAATTTGCCAGAAAGGACCCTTTCAGAAAACAGACTTTGGAATCCACACAGACAAGAAGTTACATGTGAGCCAATTGTGTGCACTTATTATGAAGACTAACCATAGACTGGGCTGCATTTGTAAGAGTATAGCTAGAAGGCTGAAGGAAGTGATTATTCTCTATTAGCATTTATGAAACCACACTTGGAGTCTCGTGCCCAGTTTTAGGTTCCCAGGACAAGATAGATTGGAGTTAATTCAGCAGAGAGCTGCCAAGGTTGTCAAGGGGCTGGTACACATATGGAGAAATTAAGAGATCTGGGTTTGTATAGTCTGAAGAAGAAAAGGTTTGTGGGAATCTTACTGCTGTCTTCAACTACTGAATAGGACGTCAGAGAGAAGTCAGAGCCAAACTCTTGAAAAAGGCAATAAGCAACAGGCATAGCTTGCTGCAAGGAAAACTCTGATTAAATTTAAGGAAAAAAAAATTTGCAATTAGAGTGGTCAAATACTGAAACAGGTTGCTGAAAGAGAATGTGGAATCCCCAGCCTTTGAGATATTCAAAACTCAGCTGCACAAAGCACTGAGCAACTTAACGTAACTTTGAAGTTAGCATTGCTTTAAACAGGAGGTAAAAAACAGATTACCTGCAAAGGTCCCTTCCAGTCTAAATTATTCTTTCATTCTCTGTTTATATTAATGCTGGCACATCACAGACGGAAGAATTTTAATATTCATCCAAAAAGAGCATAAGAACAGTTATGACTATATAGTTTAGTAACTGCATATTAGAGAGAGAGAATAGACTGCACTGTTTCAAGAACCCTTTAAATAGTCCTTAGAGCAAGCCCTGTTATGATTATTCTAAATGACTATTCTAAATTAAGCTCATTAAAACTCAGATTACAGTTAATCTGCCACTGTCTTTCTGGCCAAAAACTATGGAAATCTTTTCTTCATTGTTCCATTTCAGATACTCAGATATGAATTTACAATCTTAGGTAAGATAATTAAGTCATATCTTATGTCATATCTTATGCAAAATAACAACAGAAGTTCTCAAAATTCTGAGCATTGGGAAACTACCACTGAAAATAAGAACTTTGAGCCCAAAATGCTCTGTTGTGAACAGGTAGCAGGTACATAAACCCACATCTTTCATATTCCACTTGCAAGGACTAACGACTAAGAGAAAGCACACTGTTTTTTTTCTTTCCTAGCCAATTTTCTTTCACTTTAAGTTTTAGGTGGCCTAAAATGTTTGAAGATGCTTTCTGATGTGTAGACTGAGAAACTCTCTCTAAGGCAGCTAGAACTTTTACATTATATAAGATTAACTGTGCAGAAAGGCAAGGGTTAAGCTGGCTTTATGTCCTATTAATAGGAACTTAGATCTTATTGAACTTGAATTTTAATGTTCTTTTAGCTTCTTACAGTGACCTAAATGTACGTATAGGTACATAGGAAACTTGGGTTGTGGGCTACCTGTGTGCTGGACTCTTTTTACCAGTAAAGTAGTAGTTAAATTGTTCCTTGTGAGGTGAATTTATTGGTAAATATACCTCTTACCGCAACAAAAAATGATCATTTAAAAATATCAATCCTCTGTCGAAAGACATTAAAAAAGTCTATATGTTTAGCTTAATTGCATCTTTAAAATGATTGAAATTCTCCCAAACATCCCTTCCTATTTTCCAGGATTATGAAAAAAACTTCATACAATTTTACATCTTTTAAAGGCCTGATTCTCATCTAGTATAAACTAGTATATATTCACTGAAATGTGTAAATTGACGTACCTCTGGCTTTAGTAGAGCTACATTGATTTAAGTCAGCTAAGAAACTGCCCAATATTCCACTAAGAACTCTTCAATATAGTTTGTTTAAAATACTATATTACTTTCAGGAAGATTATAAGAGTATAAATGTCTTTCCCTAATAAAAATAGTTGACATTTCCTGGTTCAGTAGATCTTTAATAAATCAGCTATTTTCCATAAGGCCTTTTTATACATAATTTCAAAATGCTAAGTATGTTATCTTTATGTCTATTTATACAATGGACAATAACAGCCATGATTTGAAAACAAAATTATTTTATTTGATTGAAAGTAATTAGAAAAGTAATCTATTTACATTTACTTAGCTCTGTGAAGATTGTTTTTCCATGAGCATGATTGGATTATTGCTTATGCATTTTAAAAACAAATTCTGACTAGATACGTTGTTTTTAATGTTTCTAACACTCAAGATGCTCTTTGGCTGTCAGTGTCAGAAAGTTTAATTCCTTACACTTTCAGTTATACTGTACAATACTGGTACTGCTTTTTTTTTTCCTTTTTTTTTTTTTTTTTTTTTTAAGAGATTTTCACACTTTGTATGTAAAAGTTTAGCAGGTTGAACCTACTTCATGTCCATAAGATATACCAACATCCTTTGCAATGACACCATAAAACATATGGAGAGATATATAAGTATTTTAGGAGTTCCATACTCACAGAAGAAGGGTACAATGACTTTTACAGCATGGATCAAATGTATGTACTCTTTAGGCTGGAAAGTGTTTCTCTTCCACAAGCAGCAATGCAGAGGGGAAAATCAAGAACCATAATATACAGGAAACTTGATTCTTCTCTCAAGCCCATGCTTTAACTCACTCTTTACCTATAGAAGAAGCCAAAAAGAAGGAAACACTTGTCTATAACACTGTTCTCCTTGACTGGATTGTACGAAGACTGAATGCATGAAATATTTGAGTAAAGTTGTATAATTAATAGTGTTCTGAAGGAAGTATTTGCCTCTAACTGAAAACTCATTCGACTCATATTAAAATACTCCCAAATGTACTCCTAATACCTAAGAAACAGATATCCAGGCACCAGCTCACCTTTTCAATTATATGTTTGCTCAAATTTCCCTGCAGATGATCACTAGGAAGACCAGAACTTTTCATCATGTCAAGCAATATCAGAGAACTCGCATCTTGCTAAGAATGTATCCAGATTAAAGACAAAAGAAGCCCTCTTGAATTACATCAGTCAAAGGTAGATCCTAATCTTAGTATCTTTTTCACTAGAAGTCCAGGTTATATTTAGTATTAATCATGGCTCATGTGGACCATATGTTTGATAACAACATAGAGAAAGCTACTTTATTTCAGTATTTATGTCATTTCACTTTTCTGCACTGTAATTTCAACAACATCTTTTGAACAAACAAATTTTTCTTAAAACATTTTAAAAGCACTGTTAAACAAGAATGAAAATTGTTATATAAAAGCTTATTTTGCTTTTTATAGAACATATTCTATAAAGGTTTCATTTATTGTGAATAACAGATTTGGAAAAAACACATATGTTGCTTCTTACTTATAAGGTATTTGGTAGCTGTCAGAAAAGTTTGAGAAATAAACCCTATCGAAAAAGAACTAAAATGTGAGTGTTTATTTAAAGACACTTTTGGAAGAGATTGCAAAACTACAGTAGCCCCTTAAACAAGTTAGGAGCAGTGTGGGCGACAAATACATTCTGAGGACTAGTGAGCAAAATAAATGCAGAGAAATAATTCCCAGAATCTTTCATATTCACATAATATTTCATATATATTTTATAT
>NW_009190509.1:0-9682 GCF_000690835.1 Fulmarus glacialis
CGGCTCTGGCGTGGCCCAGCGCCGCGGCGGCGGTCGGGGCCTGTCAGAAGTCTGTGGTAACTCCGCCGTGGGATAGTGAGCTCCGAAACTTGCAACAGCTCTTGCCAGCTAGTGATGCGTTTCGTGTAGGCCGCACATCTGTTTTTGCAAGTCTATATTTTCATGCTTTTTCTCCCCGTGTCCTGCCCTGTTTCAGTCACTAATCGAGCTCTTCGTGAACAGACTGGACTCAGTCGAATCGGTTCTGCCATACGAGTATGATGCGTAAGTACGTTGCAACAGGCTTCCAGAAGCGTTTGGAAAGCCTGTTTTCTGTTCTCAGTGCAGTGATGCAACTCCTGATACAATACACGTGTTTTTTGTAAGCGGTGTTTTGGGTCTAGGGGTGGAAGGGCAAATCCAGCGTTCAGTGGCAGCAATGAAATATAAGAGGGCAGAAAGGGTGAAGGCCACACCTGTGCCTCCTGACAATTCTCTGTTACTGTTAAAGGCAAGGCTGCTGGGTTTCTAATGGGTGCGTTTTTTCGAGCTGAGTACTAGATCTAGTGTTGACTGTTTGGTGTGTTTGAAAGTTCTTTCTGTTAGTCAAATCTAGGAAGACAGGAGCTGTGTGTTCCTTGTTTCTGGCAACTAAAAGAAATTGGAAGAAGAGTCATTGTTATTTTTTCTTTTTCCGCTAAAGCTCTGTGTCTAATTCTTGGGTTTTTCTATTTTGATTCTTGTCTGTGAAAACTATTACCTGCTTTTGCAGATATTGATAGGCCTACTAAGCAATGATACACAGTATGATTTGCAGTCTTACGGTTGGGCATACAGAAAAGAGAAAGTTGCAGGTGTTGTAGGTCTTACTCTGCAGTGCAACAGTAGCAGCAAGACCAGAGACTAGCTTGAAAAGCCCGTAATGTCTCTATTTGCATTAAACTGTATGGAAACCAATGAATTTAGGACCGCTTATTGAGGAAAAGTACTTATTCACCAAAGATAAGTGATTTTTTTAAATTTTTGTTTTTATAACCTACTGGTACCCGTGTTTAAATAACAAAGATCCAGAATGGTTACATTCTGTCTTCCATATTCAGCTGTTTCAGACTGTATGTAGTTGAAAAGAATGGCATTTGGCAGTGTGGCACATTAGTATTAAAAGCACTTCCCTTCTTTGGAACATATTTCACATTAAATACTATTTGTAAAGACTCCTTTAAGAAAGGGGTGTAGTTATTTTTCTGAAACTTTTTTGCAAGAGAAATGGACAGTCCATAGCATAGTCTTTTTTTCTTAATATGAAACATTCTATCGGTTGTTTAAATTGCCATTTGAAAAGGATGCTTGGACTAAGCATCATGCATTTTGTTAAAGCTACTTCAGCTGTGATGTATCTTGGTTGAAATTGATATCAAAATAATCATATAATATATGCCAAATTTCTTTGCAAAGGCACTGAAATTCTTACTAACAGTGGCTGACCCACCAAAAGAAGCATGAAAACTGCCATGTTAAGGACATAACTTAAGAAATTGGTTTAGGCTGATATTTACAGTTATATGTCAATTAAAAATTAAAGGTAATCTTGTCCACTTTTTTTCCAGTTTTGACTTCTGTCAAGATACGGAAGAGAAAAGACCATCAGAAAATCTTGGACAAGTGCTGTTTGGGGAGAGAATAGCGTCGTCTCCATATAAGGTTATTTTATACCTTGAAGTTGATCCTGTTTAAATTTGATAGTTGTCATTCTATAGACATAGCTGAAGACTTGATGACTGTGTGATTATTTTAATTTTTTTTTAATATAAGCTTTATACTGTTTATGTAATGAAACCAAAACCCCTTCCCCCCCCCAAAGGCATCTTAGGGTGGCTAATTAAAGTTAGGAAGCTGAGCCAGTAACCACTCTTCTTTCCTATTCCTCTGTGGTAGAGAAATCAAGAAACTATATCTTAAGCAGTTCTTTAACAGCTGGGTGTATAGTGTGTTAGGTGATCTGAAATCATTAGTTTTTTAAATGTAATATTGGAGGCTGTAAACTGGTGGTTCAGGAACTGTTTCATATACTTGGTTGTACTATTGGGCAGCTTCCAGAGTGGGAAGGAGAAGCCAAGTTGGGGCTTACTTCCAGCTTTTCCCTGCTTGTACACACTTAACATCTGTTGTCTAAAACCAAGTTTTTCATTGTTGATGCATGTCACTTGAAATCTTCTGTAAAATAGATGTATGGAAGTATTTTGTAGATTAGGTATGTAGTATTTTTCTGTCTCATGCTCTGCGTTAGCAGTGACCAAATGTAGCATCTCTAAAATGCTGTCCAATCAACTTGGGAAAATTATTGGCAGTAAAGGAGGTATGGTCAAACACTGACTCTTAATGCTTGAAAGCTGTATACTGTTCAAGAGCAGCTTCCAGACTGGGATTTGCTGGTGAAACTGAAAACTGGGCTATGTTTGTGTGTGAGGGTTGCTAGATAATCCAAATCCCTGTGAGAAAAAGAGGCAGCAGAGTTTGAGTCTGCTGCTGCTCAGTCATTAGGGACCTAGTCACATTTTTTCATAGGACTGTTAAGGAGGTGATGCCTCCTCCCTTGTGTAAACCGCTCCTAGAAGTCTCTTTTTCTTTGACTCTCTGAGCTAATGTAATTTCAAGTCTTGTGATTGCTGGCCACAAGAAGCTTTTAAATACGTAGCATGATAGGTCATTTGGGCTGGATACCCATTGAATAGATTAAGTATTTTAACAGTTACTTGTTTGAAATGGCTGCACACTACAGTAATTAGAAAATGCTGTCGTTGGTTAGCACTTAGGCATTGATAATGTTAGAATTTTCAATCATGTTTTAAGTGTGTTGGCTCACTAACAGGTAAATCCTAACTGGGCTAGAATAGAAGTTTGATATACAAATGTGAGCACGTTTGCATTAGGTGGTGTCTGCACTTGAAGCATAGATGCTGTGCAACTTGTTGCATTTTTGGCAGCCTTGTCTAATAACTTAGTCATCATGGGGAAACACAGCTAAAATTAACACGAAACATTCAGAAAGGGTGTAGTTAAAGTCTGGTTTAGCGGATGATGAAATTACCAAAATAAAAAAAATTGGTAAAAGAAAAAAGCAATACCTTTTCTACTAATCTTCAAATTTCAATCCTTAAGGTTTATCTGGAGGTAGTTTTATCTGGAGGTAGTTGTATCTGGGCTATTGAAGAGATTTTTAGCAATTGGAAAGGGGATTGCTAGTGCTGGATATACATAAATCTTGACATTTAAGTTAAAGCTTTTGTGTCGGAAATTCTGGCTTTAGAAACTTTTATAGCAAGGAAGTGAAGTATCTCAAAAAAAGTCAGCTTTACGTGAAAAAAGACTCTAAAAGATTTTTGAAGCAAAACTGAAATTATTTTCTTTGTGTGCTTTTTTTAACAGTTCACTTTTAAAAAGCAAGAAACATGCAAGAAGGTTTGTACAAGATCATATGACCCAGGAAACAATGCCGATAAAAGCAAACTGGCTTTTTTGAAGAAAGGAATGCAGCTGAATTATCAGCATCACTGGTAAGCTGTGTACTTAAGGTTGGGGTTTTTTTTGCTGCTTTTTTACCTTGTTATCTATGTTCTGAGTGGTTGCTTTCTTCCTTCTATGTGATAGTTGTCCTCTACTGTGCATTTTGTGGGCACTACTGAAAACAATGTGCATTACATAAATGTTAAATTTCAATGTGAAATAAGGTGCATCCCTTTCTGAGGACGTGTTCTTTGATGATCTCTGTCTAGGATTATCGATAACATGCCTGTAACGTGGTGCTATGATGTGGAAGATGGACAAAAATACTGTAATCCAGGATTTCCAATAGGATGTTTTGTTACTCCAGATGGTAGAGTTAAAGATGCTTGTGTTATAAATGTAAGTGGTGGAACTTTTTTCGTTAGTATTTCAGATGTAATTTCATTTACAGTTTTATTTTTAAGCTTTCTTTTCCTGAGAAGGAACAGATACCCATGTAAATATGGTTAATATTCAGAACGTGGGCATTGACAAAGCTGAATGCTGCTTCTGTATGCAGTTTCACTGATACAATTGTCCAAAAAAATGTTCATGTACATCTTTTGACCAATATAGATAAAGCTATAAAACAACCGTATTGGTGTCTAAAAGCCTTAGAAAATTGAGTTTTTGTTCTGAAATTTCATGTGTATCCATCCTTGTACCTATTCATTCTTTGTCCATGCAACTAAGTCATATTTGTGTGCAAGATCTTCTTTTACCGATTTTAGATAGAAGCTTTCTAGTGAAGACCTAGAAATAAGCACCGTGTTCTAGTTGCAAAAGTTATGTCTAGCACAGTTTACAAGTTAAAGGTGTCAGGATTTTCCCAGATGGCTGGAAGATAACAAACACAGCTGTGACAGGGAAGAATTATATTGACAACAATTTGAAATGTGTCAGTCATCCTGGGAGTTCCATGGTGAACTAGTACAGTTACAGATAGTAGTGATACAGTTTTATCTCTTCTGGTGTGAGGGACCACACTCCTCGCTATGGCTCTGCTCTGCCACATGACTTACTGCTTATATGCAGTGCAGTCAATTTATTTGTATTCAGCAGGTCTGATGCTTCTTGGAAGTGATGCATTTATCATGCATGTTCAGTTTACTTGGTCTACAGTCACCTCCCAACTCGGTTACTCCTCAAGCTCCCTAGACTATTGAAAATGGTCTGTGAGTTGAATAACCTGTTCTAGTTAGGTGTTCAACTCCATTACTTCGTATGTGAGGTTGTTGTTATGTTAAATTGGTACTGTGTATGTTGTGTTGGAAGCTATCTGGTACACAGAAAATGGTTGTAGCAAAGTCAGCAACTTGAATGAAAAGTGTTCTTTTTAGAGGGGGGCCTTTATACATAGGCAGCAGTGGTTGAATTTTCTAGTGAGCACTTAGGGAGCTTGTACTGTATATCCATGAAGTGCTGTGCAAATTGTGTGTGCTAGCTGTGGTGTGGATGCTCTGCCAGTGTAGCTGTCATACCCAGTGTCAGTTTTAGTCTGTAGATTCTAATTGTGATGAGAACGTTGCATGGCATAGCGCTAGAGGGATGATTGTTACATGGGCAAGTAAGAATGTAGCACCGTGGATATGACTAATCTCTGGGCTGAGTTGGGGAATGTTGTCCTCTTCTGGAAGTACACCTAAATACCTATTCTAGCAGACATAATTATCTCTTTAAAAATGGGGGCTGGAAAGGGTTGTTATCATGCAATAGCACAGCTGCAGTTCATCCTCGCATTTATGTGGCTGGAAGCAGAGGAAACGGATACCTAAAGATGGGGTTATAGTATGAGACAGGTATGATTCCAGTCTTATCCCGATGGGAATCTTGATCATGGTGAAAGAAGAGGAATCCAGATAAATTTAATGCAAGACACCTTCATATTTTGTTGGGAGGGGGCAGGGGATGGAAGTTGTTCGACAATTGGAAAATGGCTAACATACACAATAAATAAAGGAATTTTTTTACTTGGAAACTCAATTAGCAGTCTGTCATCCTGGTCCCTTAATTCAAATTAAAGTTTTTTAGACAATGACAGTGTTGAGGAGAGAAGAAAATCCAAGTCAACTTAATTGACTTGGTATCATCTGAGCTTTATGTAGTTCTTTGTAATTCGAAATTCTGAAAGGATAGGGATGACAAAGCAGAATAGCTACTGAAGGTGAAAGGTAGTTTTTTGAAGCAGAATCTGGTTTGTAAGCTGTGGTAGCTGGAATGTCTACCAGGAAGACTGGGGGAGTGGGGGAAGAAATGGTGAATCTGAATTACTTGTATTTTGAATAAATACATCTTTGAACTTGTTTTGGCAGCTTTTTGTGGTAAATACAAAAATGGTGTTAAATACATTTAAATTTTACTAGTGACACAGATGTGATACTTTATTATGTGGGTTTGTATTTATATAATACAATATAATATATAGAAAAATATATAAATACTTTATACAGGTATATTAAAAAAAGTGAATGTTGAAGTATTTCCCAGTCTTTCTTACTCCTTCATTGGACAGTAGTCTCATTTTAAAGTTCTTGACTGCTTGCGCCCTCTCCTGTTGGAGAAGTTTCTCAATCTCTTCGTGATATTTTGTAGTCAGAGTTTAACAAGAAGAACACTTTCTACCTCTTCAACCACGTTGACATAACAATCATGTACCATAGTGGGAAGGATGAAAACTGGCCTGGTGCAAGACTGGTGATGGCGAGACTGAGACCGCAAAGGTAATTGTGCATTAAAGGAGCAAGTTCTAGTGCTAGGGAGTCCTAACAGTAGTTGCAAACTTAAGAATTATACTTGTCAATAGGTTCTGAGGAACTGCTTATTCTGAATTCTAATAAGGTTTTCAGTATACTAGTTCATAGCCGGAACTGTATTTACAAAGAGTAGTTCCACGACTGCAAATGTCATTTAACTTTGCTTTTAAAATGTTCGCTAAAGTCCCTCCTGATGGAAAAACTGCTAATGCAGACTCTTATAACCTGACACAAACAATAGGTGCTTTCTCATGTTTTTATTGATTTACATCTGGGTGTGCATTCCTTTCTTTCAAAAGACATGTTTTCAGATACATTGAGAAACATCCTGTAACTGAGCGACAGTTTCCAGGATAGGTATTCAGAACAGCAGAAGACGACAACTAATTTTCGAAGAAGACGAACTTATTTTCTTAAACAGTAGCTTCTTAGTTTCTGTGTTTCTGAGTTGACCAGGGAGGAGGTGCAACAATTCAGAGGTCAGCAGCAGACTGAAGCGATTACTTTGGCCTCTTGTCAGTCTGTTCATGCACAGTTCATACTTACCTGTATTTGAAAACTGAAGTCTGTTTATGAAATTTCAAAGTAGGTTGATTTTTTTTTTTAGCTAAACTCTTCCCTCTTTTCTACAGAGACTAAGTACATTCTTAAATTACACTACCACAGTTTCTCAAGTCATACAGACATGTATGGTACAACATGACTCAGGTATACTTGTTTTTTCTGTTGCAACAGTATAGTGTGTTTCTAGTGAATTATACTTGCTATGCAAGTTTATTCCTTCCATTTACATCTGATCTGAGATGGTGGCAAGAAGATTCTACCAACCTTACCCATTGTTGATTAATGCTTTATCAGTTGCATCCTGAATGGTTGAAAAATGAGAATTTGTCTTTTCACCAGTAATGCAGACCACAAGGGGGCACAGTTAGGTTGCACATAACCCTGATTTTGTCATTCTCTGACCTGGTGTTTTGCTCGGTGCTTTGCTTCAACCTTGAAGCTCTCCTGATGGGTAATATTTGTGGTTGGAGCACAGTTTTTATTATTTTGTGGCTTGACTTAGTTGTTGACATATAATAATGCATACAAGGTAGAATTGTTTATCTAAATTGGGTAAATACAACTTGTGTGAGAGGGAAGCTATTTTCCAGTGTTAGAGGAGGTTCACAGGAATGAATTCAAGCAAACCTTAAGGTTTCTTTGACCTTCTATAGTTGCAGTATTTCTAAGGTACTGCAGAGAAAGGTTTGCATATTTGAACTTTAGAATGTAGGATGTTGTTCTGAGTTGTTCTATATTTTTTAGAGTACACAAGACTGACAAGAGGTGAAATTAGTCCACTTGTATAGGAATGGAAGATGGAAAGGTCATTTCTTTTGCCCCAGTGTAAAATGATGATAGTAATTAAAAAAAAAAAGACACTCCCAAATCCACCAAAATAAAATAAAATAAACACTCTTCTCCCTATGAAACTTGAGGGAAGGTGAGAACCTGTGGGAGATTGCTAAGAAATTCTCTTCCTTACTGACGAGCACGCACTGAGGTTAAGTCCCTCACCAATAGTGTCATCTTGTTAAAATGTGGAAGGGAGGTACGATGGCAGAGAAGGGGTATTTTGTGTTAAAACTTACCATCTTACCTGGTGAAGATCTCCAGACTTCACAGCCCCATTAACCAAGCAGCATGTTAGCTTAGGACTAGGACTTCATTCTGATCATGGCAGAAAAGTGAAACCGCATCTCGTGACCTTTCAGAGGTCTGTGGTTCTTGACTCCCACATGCTTAGCAAACAACTTTACCTATAACGGTCTAAATGCTTAGAAGTGTGAACAGATATTAACTGAATGGAGGATAGTGATCCAAGTTCCAAATCCCTAGGATGCTTTCTGTGGAGTTTTTAGCTCTCACCACAAATGCTTGTGAGAACTAGTGTTCAGTTCTGGTGTGGCTTTAAGGCTGTTACAGAAATTCTGGATAGTGATACCTAATTATATACATGATTTTCTTTTTCTTGTATTATCTCTTGCTAAAAACATGAGTATTAATAAAAATATATTTTAAGATCTTCAACCTTTGTTGGTAGAAGAACAGAAAAGCAGGTTCTCAAAGAAGTTGAATAGCTGGTACAAAATGATATACACAGCTCTCCTTTTTTTTTTTTTTTTTTTTAAATAAAAACTTTTTTTAATTACCATAGAAAAGAACTTGTGAAAATTCATCTTGTAGAGCATATGCAATTTTATTTAACTTTTTTTCTCCCCCTGCCCGTTAGCTACAAACATACAGATGAGAACAACTTAAGTTGTGAAGGTCCACCTATGGAGATTCCTGGAGAATTCACCAATAAACTGAATTTGATTTACACTTACTCTGTGACATTTGAAGTAAGTATTGAATCTGTTACATGAATATGTGATTCCCCAAAAGAATGAAATCAAAACAAATGGATAATTTGCTAATAGCCATAACTGGATTAAAGCGGTGTAAATTCCGTAAGGATGGTCTTGTGAAGCAGTTTTCCCAAAACCTATTACTTTTCCATTACTGTGGTTTAAGTGACACTTGGAATGTATAAATAAAGACTTTTTTTTGCCCTGTTTTATTACTAATAGAAAGGTAGTAGCTTGAATAACTGCAAGAGTTGTCTTCCTTGAGGTATGCTCTATGTTTTCAGAGTTCGGTCAGGGTACTGAGACTGTCATGTTGAAGAAGCGTTTATATTTGGAGATGCTTTTGTGTTAAATTTTAGGATGTTGTAAAGCTGTTTTTTCTAGTGAAGTTTTGTCTCATTTTGTATTGCTTTTATTTTATCCACTAGCTTTTTTTTTCAGTAGGTGGCCATTTGTCTTTTAGAGTTAATACTCTAATGTTTACTAATACCGTAATGCTTTATTCATCCTGTCACGAAATAGGAAGAAAGTAGGCTTTCTTGCAACTGGGTCCTTACCCCAGTGTGGAAAGTGAGCCTCCTGTGGGGGTGAGAGTAATTTGGTTCAAGCTACTTCAAACCTAGGTACCTTGGTTCCAGTCTGTCCCAAAAGCATGGTTGTTTTTCTGATGTAAGACACCGATCTTACAGGATTTGGCTTGAGACCACCAGCTTATTTTGTATAGGCCGTCAAGCAGCCGTCATATGGTAACAGCTTTCCTTCTACCAAATTGAATGTGATTTGAACCGATGACCTTGAAGTGCAAGGCTCTGTGTCCTGTTACTTTTCCCTTGAGACACCCAATCCTCCTTAGACTCTCTCGTTTTACTACAGGAATGAGCCTCCTGTCTGTTTACGCTCGTGTTTAAATCTTGACGACAGACTGCAGCTGAGAATCGCGGTGTGAACGTGGGTTGTTCACGCCAGGTCTGCCCTGGGGGCTGCCGCCTGCCCGTTGCCCGGGCGCGGCTGCCG
>NW_009190510.1:0-18760 GCF_000690835.1 Fulmarus glacialis
GAACGTCCCTCCCGCGGGAGGGCGGGCCGCCGGGGCCCGCCCGGGAGCCTTGGGCAGTAGCGTTCATCGGGCAGGGGTGCTTTCCAGGGGCCTCACCGCCGCCGTCGTGTCGGGTAAACTGCAGCGAAGAAAGTCTTCTGGCTCTTCAGGGCGTCAAAACTCCGCTTGCCCGGACTGGAGGTCAGGATTATGGCCTTACTCGTCTACGCTGAAGTGAAAGAGCGGTGTTTGCTGATAGAGTGCTCTTCAGCGCAGTGCCTGTGCACAGGCTGCAGTGGATCAGTCCTCCTTTAATTAGGCGGTAACAACAGGAAATAAAATTGTTTGGAAAGCAGCAGCTTAACCTATGGAATGAAAGAACCCGTTCTAAAAATTAGAATTTTGTTTAATGGCGAGGTCAGGAAACTTGAATATACACGTAATTATAAAAATACAGGCTTTTTTTTTTTTTTTTTACTTTTTATAAGCAAATGCAAGCACGTTTTTCCTACTTCAACATAAAACTTGGATTTTCCTTCTGTCACACAGCTCCATAATTTGAAAACCCAGTAAATCAAACGCCATAATGGGATCCTCCTTTTTAACATTCTAAAAACTTTCAAAAATCTTCGCCTGCTTCTTCAATGTGGTCCCAATTCGGTGAGCTGACAAACAAGACATGAAAATACTCAGTACAGTGCAAGAGGTTCAGAGCACTGCGTAAAATTAGGTTCTTTTCTTGCCTAAATCCTTCAGTTTTGTAATAGTTTCAGTGTGCCCGTTTTCAAAGTCTTTTCAGAAAACTACTTTCAAATACAAGTTTAATCTACAGTTGTAAAAGGTTTCTTCATAGTAGAAGTAAAGACCTGTTTGGCAGTTCTCAGTTCCAGAAATAATGTTAGTAAACTGCATGGCTTTTGTGGAAGTTGAAAATTCGTATTTTAAAATCTGTATCTCTTCTGTAGCTTAGAATAAATGCTATTGCAAAATATCCTTTTTCAGTCTAAGGCCTCAGAAATAACTATTGCATTTACTTTCTCTTGTGGTAGAATAGTAGAATAGAACAGGAAGGGAAGTACAACGATGATCTAGTCCAACAGTATGTTTTTATGGCATAAAAGAAAAAAGTTATGCCCACTGGATGACTACACTCAAACGTAATTGAGACACCGCATTGCAAATTCTGGTTGAATACAGACGCCACAATTGCCGGTTAAGTCACATATGTAAAATGTAATTATGGGAAATGGGATCCTAAAAATCGACTTCCAAAACCAAAAGACTCCATTTGATTCAAGGAGAACCTCTACTAATTTTCTGTAAGAGGTGGTTGGATCTTCAGTGTCAAGCAAGAAGTGAAGGAGAACAGGATTTTCTGGTTCTGAGGTTTGAGTCAATTCCACTTTTTACAGCTTATGCTATGCAATCATCAAGAGATAGCCCTTTTCCTAAGGCCAATGGGCGTGAGCTATCTGGCATACATATTCACATGGATCTTTTCTAATATTCACTGGAACGTAGGGAAAAATATTTTGGATTTATGGTTAACCTCAAAAATGAGGTCAGAATCAATCAGGGAACCATATTAAATCAGCCAGAACACAAAGATGACAAACTTTAGAGCTGTCAATAAAAGGAACTTATTTCCTACTCCAAGATAACAACTATTTAATCTAGATTTCTTTTCTAAAATAAAATGAACAATGTACAGATAATGAAATGCTATTATTTAAACATAATAGTTGTAATCTAATAAAAAAAGCTCCTGTAAAAGATTTCACTCCTTGATACACTTAAGGTGGATTTGAGAAGTTTGGTCCAATAATGAGCGAAAGCAAACTGTAATAATAAAAGAAATATCCAGGAGGATGAGGAAAAGTATCCCATGAAGATATGGGATAGGAAATTGAATGCAATAGTTTTAAAATTAAAATCAAATGGATAATTCATTAGCATCGAATGAATGATAATTTAAGTCCAGTCTCTTAGAAGTGCTGGTCACAGCCACGTTCTTGATAAGTGGCTTACCTGAACCCAAATTACCATCACGATAAGTCTCAGCAGAAAAATCAATGGCATAAAGTTAGAAAAATGTTCCTTTTCAAATCTGGTGAAGGTCTCTCTAAGGTATCAAAGAAGAAAGGGAGGAGTTGGCCATTCAGTTTAAAAGAAAAAGCATTCGAATTTTTTTGAACTGCAGAGATCATCCTTCGACTCTCAAAGCTGACAAAAGAGATTAAAAACCTCAAAAGCATCAGTGTCTATATTCATCTGAAATTTCAAGTCTCTGTAGAAATATTACATTTAACATAATGTTTATTTTAGAAGATAAGGGTTTTTTTGATTAATTTTATCAGTCAATCAGTATATAATCTGTAATTTCCTTTAACTGGTTTTCATCCCCGCATCTTGAATACCCAGAGGAAACTTCTTTTCTTCTGGAAGTAAGTCTTGAAGTAAATTGTCCTCATTTTCCACTGAGATCTGAATTTCAGTTTCTTTTTTCAAGGGGTTTTCTTCTTTTGAAAGGGGAATTTTCTCCCCTGTTGGGGAATAATAGGGAGTGTTTCCATATTCCATGCTAGTTGAACTAGTCTGTTCTGGGAACTGGGAACTGCAGTCTGGACTACATACTTTAACAATACAAGTCACATTCACCTGCGTTCCTCCATTACCAGAATGTTCTGTCAAATAAACAGAAAACACATTAAACATGGAAGAATGAAACGGTTGGATTCTTTATCCAGTTCTTTGACTTAAAGTTAAAATAGACACTAAATACCTTCTTGCTTCATTTAATTTAGGTAAGCTGGTGGAGTTGGTTCTGTAATGTTTTAAGGGTTTTTTGGTACCGTAAAATCCACGCCATCCCAGAAATAAAAAAGCTATAAAAATGAATAGAGCCCTGGATCACAGCCAGCTCCCTACCCATCTGTTGCCATTTTAGATGCTTTTGACAATGTTCTGTTCTTACTGCTCCCTTTGGCTCTTACTCCCACTCACAGGTAAGTGCCTACCATCACACTGATCCCCTACTCTGCAAATAACTTCTTCTCCATTGAGCACACTCTCTTTACTGTCTTAGGCTGACAAAACAATCACTTTTTCTTTTCAAAAGTTACACTCTCTGCTGAACATGGGTCTGATGTTTTATCCTGCCATTTAAACTTCTGCTAAGAAGACTCATAATTGATAATCAAATTTCAAGAGGTTCTGGATCATTCTGATACATTCTTACCTGAACTCGCAGAGTTGTGTCTGTCTCCACTGTGAAGCTTACAGCCTTCTGCAGCTGAATGTTGCTGCTGAAATCCTTCTTTCTTTTCATTGTTCTTGTTCCTTACTACACTGACTCTTGCAGACCCAGCTGAATTATTCAGGGAGCTACTGCTGGACCCAGAAGTTTCCAAGAGATGCTGTTCCTCCTGTTCAGAACTGCTGGAGTTTTGCGATCCTGTATTTCTCACTTTCTTGTCACTCTGCTTTTCTGTAGGGGAACAAGGCTGGAACATTTGCAGAGAAATGCAAAACATTAATCTTTTTAAAAAACACTAACAAAGAACTGGTCAGTACATAGGCAGCTAAAGAAACCACTGATAATTGCCATTTGCATAATGATGACTGTAAGTAAAATTCATACCCACTCATTAGGCATTCAACAAAATGAACCTGTCTCCTGAAGGCACCTACAGTACTTCACTGATTACCTAGGGAACAAAGGCTCTAAATCTGGTCTTCTGAACCACACCTCTGTTTTATTGCTAATATAGCCTAACATAAAGCGAGGATGGTACATTATGTAGGTTATGTAAGGTACATCTTACACTCAAGGTACATCTTACACTTGGGGACCAAACCACCCCATTCTCACTCTTGTGTTGTCTTTCTGCTGTGCAGTTTTCTTCTACTTGTAATTAGATAAGACTGCATAATTTCTATATAACTTTTAAAGAAATGGAAAAGATGGAAAGGAAGGAGTGACACTCACCGAATCTGCTTCTGTAGTCGGTGGAGAATATACAAGGGCTGCAAGTGAGCAAAGACGGTTCATTAGCACCTAAATTTGTTTCAGTTGCAAAAGCTGCTCTCTTAACTAGTCTGAATGATATCCTCTGCTCCTGGCATAAACTCCAAATGTACATTTATTACACACTGTTTGAAAATGTTGAAAGCTATATTGTATTAATTTTGTAAGGTGAGTTAAATTTACCCAGCAAGGAAAAATTTAGCCACCCTCTGCATGAATTAATGATTTTTCTAGTATAGTGTCAGTGAGAAAAGGTATTGATGACAATAAACTACGGTCATGACTGTTTAATGGTAACATTTGACAATGTCTAATATTTAAATGATGAAGTACAAAATATTTTACAGGCTCCAGTAGGAGCACAACTGTTGTACAGTTGTCCAACTCCACTGGGATGTTGTGTGTTTAGACAATTATCTAAAATCTGAGGAACAAGAGAGATTTGAATGGAACATTTGCCTCACTGTATCCCTGTATTGAGATTAATTTCACCCCATGTGATTTAATACAGATACTTTTACTCTCCATATGGAATTCCTGGAGTATTTTTTTTAAATGATATTTTTCTGTAGCTGCAAAGCTTATGTGATCAAGCTGATTTGCATGAGTTTTCTCTTAGTCTCTCTTCTATTGACCTTTCAACCCTTTGGCCAATTTCACCCCAATGTAACAGAGGAATGGTGTCAAAAGCTCCTCAGGGTTTCATGAAGCTATAGGCTGCCAGGTAGTGAGGCAGAAACCTGTAAATCACCACCTTGTCCCGTTGAAAAAAAAAAAAATTAGACACCAAAGAATCTACACCCTAGTGATACTTCATCCATATCCAGCCATGAGAAAAGCTTCAAAGACAGTAGCATCTTCTAAAACACTAACATCAGTCAACCACTAGGCTCAAATTAGCAGAAAATAAGGTAACATTCTTTCCAGTATTTACAGATCTGCTTGTTTTCACTTCATGAATCTTACCTTTTTTTTTGGAGACTAAGCAATACCCCAAAATAGTGATTATCAGGACCAATAACAATGGTCCTGCTACTGATCCTGAAAATAAATTAAAAAGATAAATTATTTAGCAGGTTGTTCTGACAAAGGATTTAATTAGAAAGAGGTAGTTCTGTAGTTTCTGTCCATGGCTACAAAAGCTAAATTTGCAAGTATCAGGTGTGTTTGACATTTGCATTTGATGCCTCTATTGTCAGATACCAAGGTCTCATTTCAGTCTCCACCACTTCATAAAATTGCATTTTCCTGTCCTGAAAAGTGAGGGCAGACTTTTGGCCTCAGTCACAAAAGGTATCTCTCTAGGCTAGCAACAGTTTGTTAAATACAAGGCCAGGCAGTCCAGAATGCTCCTAAACATGTATGCCTACTGGATAGGTTGTTAACAGGAGAGAATACATCCGCACTTGTGAATGCTACAAGGACTTCCTGTCTTGGGAAAGGCTGCCAGAAGTCTCCAAAGATTTGTGACCAGGTGGTTTATGAAGTCAGGCTTGCCTCAGTCCAGAATCTAAGACACAACCTTTTCTACCAGCTCCTTCATAGTAGCAATTCTCAAGAAATGCCTTGTATAATCGAGTTTTGGGATTTTTTGAAATATTTCCAGAATTACAAGGACTGTAGAATGCACAGGGGTAGCACAGACACATAGGTAAATGTTATGCAACTCACTACAAGCAGCGTCATATTGAATTAATTCACCTGTTCTGAGATTCTGCTTGGGTACAGGTAATTGGTCTTGGAAAGAAACTGAGAACTAAATATAAACTTGCTTCCTAGCCTAGACAAAAATGACTTTAAATGAGTCAATCTCACCGATAATGTGAGACATGTCAGGTACAGAGTTTAAAACGACAGGTCGAGTTACTATTTCAGGTTTGTTGGAAGCCGAACTTTGGGTCAGGAGCAGGTTCAAAATAGTGTGAGGTAGAACTGTGGCAACTGCTGTTCCTGAGTTGCTGCAAATGGTGTCATTCACGCTGTTTCCAGGAACAGCCACTGATTTACAACTGCAAGAAACCAAAAGAGAAGTTAGGAAAGAAAGCAATCCTGTGCACAGTTAAGGTTGCTATTAGACAGAAATACTGGCTTACACTGTATGTGGTATACAGCGGGTATCATAAGATTCCTCATGTGAAAAAGTGCCAGGAGGACAAGGTTTACATTCTGTATCTGTGCTATCTGTCCCTTTAAACAAATAGAAAAACTCCAGTTAGTCATCTAGTGAGAAACAAGAATGAATAATCAAGATCTGCGGTACAGATCCTGGAAGTGATACAGCGGCAGTACACAAAACACAGTCTTTAACTGTCACAGAAGAGGTTTATTTGAAACACCCAAGCCAAACACAAATCAGAAGACTAATCGATTGTTAGTTTGGTGCCCTTGATAGTCAGTCTTTTTCAAAGACTGTAAAAACCCACCAAAAGGTTAAAATGTGATACTGCAGTCATAGCTGAGCTTTTTCACTCATCCCGGAGAGGCTGACACCTATTCCATTCTGTTGGAGTTCTGTATCTTTTCAAATGATTCTTAATTTCTTAAAAATATTCAGTGATCCACCTCTTTGAATATTATTTATTACCTTGAGACGGCTACATTATCAGAGTGGTGACTTTCACCATCTAATAAAGACAGATCAATTCTGCAGGACAGCATAGAGTCATCACTACTTACTAACCAAAATTCAACCTGAAGCCCTGTTTCAAGGATTTAAGCAGGAATTAAATGGTTTTGAGTCTGAGTCACTTGTATGGAAGAAATCACACGGTAGAACAAAACAAAGGAAGATTAAGTTGGATTGGGGAACTTTATGATACATGGTAGTTAACAGATTGCAACATGTTGTCCCTTTGGATATGCCTCTTGAGAATACTGGTGCTGTAGTTACTGTCTACTTGCTAAGATAATTGTCCAGGTTTCGGCTGGGGTAGAGTTAAATTTCTTCCTAGTGCTGGGTTTTGGATTTAGTATGAGAAGAATGTTGATAACACGCTGATGTTTTCAGTTGTTGCTAAGTACCCTGCTAGCCAAGGACATTCAGCTCAAGAAAAAAACCAACCCAAAACAAAACAAGCATTGGGAGGGAGCACAGCCAGGACAGCTGGCCCAGGTGGCCAATGGGGTATTCCATACCATGTGACGTCATGCTCAGTATATGAATGATAGGCGTGTTCCAGGAAGTAGCGATTGCTACTTGGTTATCGGTCAGCGCAGGTGGTGAGCAATTGCATTGTGCATCACTCATTTTGTATATTTTATCATTATCATTATTATTTTCCCTTTTCTGTTCTATTAAATTGTCTTTATCTCAACCCACGAGTTTTTCTCACTCTTACCCTTCCGATTCTCTCCCCGTCCCACTGCGGGGTCGGCGGGGGAGTGAGTGAGCAGCTGTGTGGTATTTGGCTGCCTGCCAGGTTAAACCACGACAATAATGCTTGCTCTAAAAAGAATGCCTAACTGTAGGGAATTAAAAGACAATATTCCTGTAATTTACTGAGTTGGATGCAGATTCAGAAATATTTATGGACTATTAACACAAAAAAAAACCCCTCTTCATACAGTAAAACTATTTTGTGGGTAGAGTGTTCAGAATTAAATTACCTCTTCTGGAAACTCGGTAACCTTTTCCACATTTTTTATGCACTTTACATATTTTGCAGTACTCGTATAGTTTCGAAATGCAGTACTCATTGGGTGGGCAGCTACAGATTCTGTCCTGTGACTTAGTGCACGTTTGATTCTGCACAAATCCTGTTTTTAAAACAAGAATAAAGCAAGATGTTATTAGCAACATTTAAAATCATAGCCTGCAATGTTTCAAGTGAATATGAGGTGATGTTCACATACTATAAACTGAAGACAATTTTGCAGCTTCTGGTTAGTATGCCATCATAAAACAAATATGTTATATGCCCCAACACCTACATTTTCAGACGAGTTTCCTTTCTCTCTCTAGGAAAGGAGAAATTTGCATCTGTAGAATTCACACTTGAAACTCTGTACCTGCAGTAGCATTGTATCGTATCATAACCATAAATATGCACATTTGTGTTACCTCTGCTCATCACTGCAGTCTCTGGGGGCCATACTAAGATTTGTTGTCTATGCAGATCATACAACTGTATTTAAAGTGATTGGAGACCTTACTACAGACATTTTCATACTGTAATTAACCAGCTTTGTAGGATTATCTATTTAGATGAGACCAAAGGTCCTTTGAACAACTGAGACTGTATCCTTAAAACTTAATTGCCAGTGAGTCAAGTAGATACTTTTCTATACCCGTTTCCATTAGAAATGACGGGCAACACAGTATGACTGAATTTGTTAACGCACATGCTCTACTAGACCAAAGTACAGATGTTGGTACAATGTAATACTTTATATACTGTTAAGCTGCTTTAATGAACTGAACCAGCGTGCTCTCCCTGACAACACTGCTTTGCAAAAGAAATAAAAACACAGGAATATCACAACTGGTGTTTGCTGTTGTCAGTTCAGCAGACAAATGGAGGAATGACTGGATGCTGGAAATGTAATTATCCATTTACTCTGTCCAAGTCAGGTCTTAAGCTTCCTTGGCTGGAGAGTATAAGCAGGAAGTTATTCTGCTGATGACATTTGTACCTATTTTAGTGATGCAGTGTCTTAGTTTCCAAGAATGTAAGATTGGTGGCACATTTTTAGGACTTAGAAAGAAAAAGGGGCAGGCCCCCCTGCAAGACTGATTCTTTTCCCCAAACCTTATGAGTACCAAAAGCATGAGAATGGGACTATACAAGTGATAGACAAAACCTAGTTGTCTTAGGAGAAAAGACTAGGTTAAACCAAGCCCACTCTTTGAGCAGGCTGTTAAAGTCACAAATGCCTCTTTAATAATTCAAGCCTACCTTTCCTGCAGGGTGGTGAGCAGGCAAAGCACTGAGGAGACCGATTCCAGATTGCTGTATACGTGTTAGGTCTACAGGGACTGCACTTTGTGTCCACACTGTGACTGCAGTGCTCTGTCTTATATTGACCTATTAAAAAAAACACAAAACAAAACAGGGAAATCTCACTGGAAAAGATCACTAGGAATTGTTTACGGTAAGTTTCATTCTTAGCTGTAGAAACCCTTTACTTCACTGACACTATCAGTTTGGTAATGTATACCAAGCAAGTGTTGATTTAAAGGACTGCACGTATATACAGGGAAACTCTGATTTCATTTATGTCATTTATGCTTGACCCCTTTTCCTACATTCAGCTCAGTGAATTCCAGCCATGTTCAAAACAAGGCAGCCTCAATCCTGAGCAAAACCCCTCAGCATATACTTAGATGCAGCTACCACAGTACGTAAAACAAACTTTTTATCCTCATAGAAGCTGTGTTTTGTGGTGAAACACAGGACTGTGTTTCATGCTGAAAGTCAGGCACATGCTAGAATAATGTGTCTGGGTGAGGCCCCTACTACCTTTACCATCAGCAAGTGAAGAAAGTATAATAAAGTATTACCACAAACAGACCTGAATTAGAACTTCACCACTTGTCACTACTGAAGGGACATGAGCTCACTCTTTTTCCTTCACCTCTTCAGCCAGCCCTAACAGATCAAAGCAATGAGTTTCTGAAGCTACTGGCATTCCAGACAAAATCAAAAGCTATCAATGGTAGTTTCTCCAATGCTTCTCACCAAGAACAGAGTTCAGTGCAGTGGTGGCAATAAGTAAATATGAGCTCCAACATATCCATTTTGGAGAAAGGAAAACACCTCAGTTGCCCTTTCCCCCTTGTTTGGAAGGAGGAAGAAGATAAAAGTCAATGTCTCATATCCTGTACAGAAATGTCCTGGAAAATATACTCAGAAAACAGCAGTAACACTGCGAAAGCCTTTGGAGCTGCTTGGAGAATCTCTGTTCTCCGAAAGAAGGGGCCCTGGAGGTGAGCCATAGAAATTATTTCCAAAGACTTTGTTTTTCCATGTACTTACTTGAACCTTAAAATTCCGCCTCCCACATCCTGCTAATGATTTAGGTGTCAATTTCTGATAAATTATGGTAAAAAAATTCAAATTCATAATAACAAAAATAAAGATTTTAGACTACCTACAACTTGTTGCCCAGAGTTTGTTATTCTGAAAAATTAAAATTAAGGAGAAATAGACTGAACAGTACATACCACAACAGAAAAAGGTTTTACCTATGAATTATCATCTTTCATCCGCTGTGTTTTTAACAAAGGAAGCTTGACAGATCTATCTAGACATTTTCGGTTAATTCAAGCAACTGTGGCTGCTTCAGCATATACTGATTTCCTGCTTCAACTTCCGGATCTCTCTGACAGGAACTCAGCGTTTATGGAGACAAATTTTGTTTGCTCAGCATGTAATGAGACAAATAGGCAGTTTTTTGCTGTGTCTAATGTAATAATATAATGACAACTTATTGCAAAAACTCTGTTATGAAAATACCCCAAAAAAACCAAACCCACACACCTACCTTTCCGCAGTCAACAACTTTTGCTAACGAAAGATCACTAATAATTATCACTGGAGTGTAAGACATGACACCTTAAAGCAGACAGTTTCTGTACCCAGTCACTGACTGTGGCCTGCAGTGTCTGATTTACAGTAAAAGACAACAAAACTCTCTTAATGAGCAATTATAGATTAACCTGTCCAATGGAAAGCCCCTTATATAAATGATATTATCAAAGTACAGAAACTAAGCTCTACCTCATGCCCTGTTTTACAATATATTTATTATTAGTGGGCTTGGGTCTGACGTGTTCTCTAATTTTTGTAATTCCCTTAGTGAGCTGTTGCCCCCTCCCCAAAATGTTGACTTAAAAAGACTTTAATCAAAACACGATGTAAAGCTGTGCTTACAAGAGCTCAGCACAAAGCTGTGCTTACAAGAGCTCAGCAGCCTACCTCCTGATAAGTCCCAGCCAGGTCAACCTTGTAACAGAATTCCAATTCTGATGAACAGTGTGTCTCTTTTGCAGATATTTTTACAGTCACAGCATTTTATCATCTTCCAGCTAGACAACAGCAAAAATTCAATGCTCTTCAGATGTATAAGTAATCAAAACGTACTATGCTCATTTGAAAATTGACTGAATTTGGCTGTGTAAAGTAATAGTTTGAATTATAACCTACCTGGAGGGCACTGGCTGCAACATTTATTAAGTCCTTCTTCATAGAATTCAGTGCTGGGATCTTTGCATTGTGCAAACTGTGGTGTATAAGGCAATGAATATTCCTAGGAGAAATTAAAGGAAAATCATGAATCATGAGTCCATTCTGACCCTAGAGTAGAGATTCAAAAGACACAAACACTTAAAGATCAGTGCAATTATAACCACCTTCCTTTCCAAGACACTGATGTAGACCTGATGAAACAGAAAGCAGCAGATGCCAAAAAGTTGAAGGAGAACGCACAGCTTATACGCTACTTGAGACGATTTAGAGGTTCCTCTGTTTTTCAAAGATCTGTCACAGTGAACAAAGTGATTTCTCCAGGTTTTATGTTCAAAAGAATGCAACTACAGGATTAGCATCACACCTGGTCACTACCAAAGGGCTAAATACCTATTCTCAGCATTCATGATTCAAACAATGACAAAATGCCAGTGAAACCTAAATTCTTACCTGTGGGTTTGTGGAGAGAAGCATTTTCTGCAAAGTGGCTACGTTTAAAAATTATACCTTCTTACTTAGTAGGTCTACTCCCTATACACATTTAGAGCCCTATCTGAAAACCAGAAGATTGACTTTGCTACGTATTAATTCCCTCGGGCCTCCTGAGCCGGTGGAAGAGGGAGCTGTGGGCCTAGCACTACTGCAATGCTTGAGGGAATCTTTCTGTTTTCATCAGTGGGTGCAAAGGACACAGGACACTGAGTTCAATTCTCTATTGCGCTTACGTTCATTATGCCCTCACTTACACCCATGCAATATCCAGGCAAGTTAACCCGTCCCTTCAGTCCAAGAACCTGTACTATTAGAACTGTCTCACCAAAGGAAAGGAAAAAAGGCTTTTATCATTGTGATTCCTTTCTGAACGAAAAAGGCCTTGATGTTTTGAAAACGATGTCTCCAAAAACTGCACGGCTGCTTCTGAAAAGGAGCAATTGGCTACAAGACTTAAATAAAAATAAAAAACCTACCTCATATGGCAGGTCAAATGCATAAGAAACAGTCATGAAATACAGTCAGTGTACCTAATTTTCAGCTCATACCAATCAACACAGCTCACTGACTTCAATGAACAAGTGTCAAAATATTTGAGGACCTGCCATCTGTTTTCAAAGGGAAAAATATACTCACTCAAAAGAAAAAGGCTAATGTTAGGTAGTACAAGCGTAGGAGTTTCCTGCTAGATCAGAAAGAGCTGTTCAAAAAGTATCTGACACTGCTCAATTTTCTGCAGTATGAAGAGATTGCTCGATGTATAATCTACACAAATTTAGAGAAGTACTTTAAAAGTATTATTAAAAAGAGAAATCAAAACAGGAACAAGCTCTCTGGAGGCCGGTAATGAAAATATCCTTCCTCCTTACTGAAAAAACATGTTGATTATCTATCGTCACATTACTGACAAAGTAGTCTAACACTTCCCACTCTCAACAATTACTTAAAGGGAACCCAACATTTTCTTATGTAGCTTGTTGAAATATTTTACCTCTTATCTAACTGTATATCTGAAACAGGATTTCACCCATCTACTCAATGGTCAGTGTCAAAAAGAACCTTTCCTGAGAATGTGAAGGCAGAGAAAGGCCTTCTTGAGTTTCAATATTCATTCCAGAAAAGAAAAAAGGAAAGCAAACCATTTAAGTAGAAGTTTCACTGCTCCTATTTAAAACACTGTGAAAGCTGGTAACACTGACCAGACAATTCTGATGTTTTCTCATCAGTCAGTTGAGTTAAAGACTCAAAACCCGCAAGACGGGGATGGGTTTCACCAATACCAGCCCCATTCTCTCACAGCCAGATCAATGAGAAACCGTCAAGTTGCAAACTGAAGAACAAACTTGTAAAAATGCTTTTAATATGCTAGAAACGGTGATGGGGTGGGGAAGGATGACTGAAAAAAAAAAAAAAAAATCATTCCCTTTCTTAAACACTAGAGCAGGTGAAGTAAGAAACAGCTGCTGAGCACAAGCTGCATTTTTCAAATTCTGCTCTTTGACTTTTGATGAGAAGAAAACCAGGTTTGCAGAAACCATGCTGCAGCCTCAAGTATCTCCAAAATCTACTTTGGCCTCCATTTTTGCTTTCCAGTTAAGAAGGCCTATTTAAAGGGGGCTTGCACAAGGATTGAAGACTTTGAAGCAGAACCAGGAGGCCGGCTTCAGCATTACCAGTTTCATCATTATTAATGAGAATAATAACCATAATAATTCAAAAAGAAAAACAAGGCTTTTCAGTATCTTCTAGGTTCAGTAATAACTGCTAATGCTGGACTTGGTATTATACCCTCAAAGGATGGGCAACGATAAACCATACCATTTTCAAATGTGAGCTGACGCTAAAATCTGATGAAGGAGAAGAAAAGGGCTCTGCTCTCAAAAGTATTTTTTGTGTAAGTTACTTTCTTGTTTATTAAAAGAAGATAGATCAAGTGTTGTCACCACATTTTTGTAGTCACTATGATCAACTTCATTAAAACAAGTACTTGAGAGTCTTTTTAAAATGCAAAACTTCACTGCAAGAGCAGACGCAGGGGAAAAAAGAAAAAGGGAGAAATACAATAAACCGCATCACAAATTATCCTGCTGGTGAAGCTTCCTGGCAAAAAATGTTCTTATCTCAACCTCTGCATTGCCTGTTGTAAATACTGCCCTACGAGTTAAAGACATAGGAAAACCTGTTGGTTGATGGGTTCACATCTATTTCTCTTAAGTTGTGCTTGAAAGGAAATGTCTACTGTCTGATACAATTTCCCTGAAATTTTATCTGATGAGCTGTGGCTCTCAATGACATACAATTGACAATTTCTTGCCAACTGTCCTCAAAGAACATTATGGGAAACTAAAAGAGACTTGTAACTCACTCAGATACAATTTATATACACACATGAGCTCAGCTTTGTTTGCACTGGAAGGATGCCATTAATTTTAGTAGTTACTTCCAATGTAAACTAGTTTAATCAAAGCTGTCAAGGCCAGCAGCCAAATCTCCTACTATGTCAGAGGAAGTGTAGGCCTCTTACTAGGTATAAAACTCTCCCGGATTTCTTGGCTACAAGACGACCCCACTTTTTCTAGCCGTCCCACCAATTTTAAGGTCTGAGTTGGGCAGTACAATATTTGCTGCCCAAAACAAAATCCTCTGGCATCCAGATCCATTGGCTACTTTGGGCTGAAAGACTGATGAGTAGGGGCCAGATTCTATTCCACAATCTTTACATTTTGTTACTGTTTTTATCTCTCGTAAGTCCTTATTTTGTCTTCTGCTTTTACTGTGATTCAGTGTTCTGCAAGCAGATTATGTGAAGGAAAACTAACCTGATGCTGCATCTTTTGCATTATAGCCTTAGAACTTCTCACATTAGATAGTAGTGTCTAATGGCAGCAGACTTTTAAGATATTTATAAGGACAAAATGAAGACTTTGGGAGACTTCATTGAATTTGACAGGTACAAGTAGAAGTAAAATGCCTCATCTATCTAGCAGCAGAGGCACAAACATTATTAAACATGAAATTTAGTCTAGCTTTTAAATAAAATTAAGCAACATATTTTGGCATAGAAATGGGTAAGCTATGCTTCCCTTTGACTACACAACTCACTAGGGAGATTTTTGCAATGCCTTTGTATTAAGCAATAACTAAGAAGTTACATACAAAACGTCAATGACTCAAGACTCTCTCTCCAGAGTCCCTGCATTGTTTGAATCATCTTCCCATCTGCACCACAGACATCCAGTAGATAGGTGACCTAATTTGTCACTGGAGAGGAGTGGGCCAACAGCGGTCTCCATACCAACTGAGAGGTTAGTAGAGACTCTTCTAAATACACACGCACAAGCACAATTGTTTCCAAGACTCCCTATATCCTACCCACTGAAAGATAAAAGTAGCAGAGAACATGCCTGTATCTCATGATTTTCAGGCCCACAGCTGTGCTGTGCGGAGCAGCACTAGTGCAGGGAAAGGGCCTGGGGGCTGTCCCGTTCCACGCAGTCATACAGATGCAACCACAACTGAGACCCTAATGTCTGTACCAGAGGTGAGCCTGAGTCACGAACTACAAAACAAGATCTGGATTCAGACTTCTTCAAAATTAGAAGGGCTTGACCCAATACACCAACCTGGCTCTACCTATTGCTGAGGAAGTCCAGGTCTCAACTACTCACAGCACGTCACAATGTAATGCATTCCCTATGTGCTGAATATTAATTATAATGAACATAATTTCCTTTAATTCCCGCCTTACAGCTTGTTCCTGTATTCTTGGACTTTATGTGTAATTAAATTTAAGTTTCTTCAATAATAGAAATAAAACATGCTAATATAATGGATGAATATATATATATTAATCCATTCACATAACATTCATTTTCACTCAAGGAGGCCATTTAAACAAAGATACTTAAGCATATATTTTAATCCTAACTCACATGTCTACATTTTTATTGGTCTCCTTTTCATACAGTTGCCATCTTCAAACTCAAGCTGTCAAACAAAGTAGTCTGAACGGGAACTACATCTGGCATATAACGTTCTTCACGCATATGAAACCACAATGAAGTCACCAAGGACTCTGACGTAAAAATCTGTTGCTGTGGAAAGGACTTGAGGTAAAGAGATAATGTTTGCTAAGCTACCAAACCTGCTGAAGACAGGAAAAAACAGAATTCTGTTTAAAATATCTAAACTGGTCACTTACAAAAATAATTCTGTTGAAGATTAGTTATCAGATAACAGCAAGTCTCAACAAAATCAGCTGGAGTTGTATCAGGCTCTACCAACTATACTAAAACCATAAAGCTTCTTTTAAAGCTGCTTTCCTGCAAATATCTCTCTAAGATTATGGGTCCATTATGTGGATTGCTCTCCCATCCTATATTGTACTTTACTTCTGTAAAGCAGGAGTCCTTGCATAGCCACAGACAGGTTTACAACTCCACATTCCCCCTCTCTGAGAAAACAGTATCTTTTTGCTTACTGTTAGGGATTCTACTTCATTGCCACTCACCATCATAATATGAAAACATTTTCCCAGAATGAGATGGCAGGAGGCTGCATATTCACAACATGCCAAAATTATAGAAGCAAATCAAAGTTTGTAGAAAGACAAAGTATATTTTATTATACGTGTATTTGGAAAAACATACACATTTTCAGGAATACCTACTCTTCTGTTTCAAAACTTCAGACTTATATATCCGAAAGTTGGTCTGTTTTTCCAAGGGTTGCCCTAATACAAGATACTGTCCACTAAATCAAGATCTGACACTTACAGTAACAGACACTGCCAAAGCTGATGAGCCTTAAAATCTACAGTTTCCCTGTGGAAAGCGAAGATACTCGGGCAAACAAGGAGTGAAAGCAAGAGGAATAAGAGATTGCAGGCCTGAGAGGCAGGAAGACAGGTTGTATCCTCATCACTTGTCAGAGAAGGGCAGGTGATGAGCAAGTTCCTAAGAAAAGATCAGCAAGTCAGTATTGGCCACATTAGGTTTGACCTTACGTGGAGACATCCTGGAAGATGCGTCTAAGGGAGACAGGGTGATACCTAGCATTGAGAGCAGAGTAGGAAAGGAGAAGCTATGTGAGCCCTAAGTGTAAAGACGGCAGATGAAGAACCTTCCCAAGATGCCCCAGGTGTACCAGCCAAAAACACTGCCAGAGGAAATAACTGTCTTCTAGTTAGGCCAAATGCCAGAATTGGCATTTTTCTTTTTTTTTTAAACAAATAATTTTCTTGGGATGGCGTTGCTTGTATCACAGATGGCTTTTGCAATGCCCTGTTAAGACCTTCAGCCATCAAGACCTTTGATGCAACAACCACAAGTGTGGATGGGCACAACAGGTCACCCACAACCCTCCTAGCTCTGACCATAAAAAAGCAGGAACATCTGAGCAGTCTGCTCAATTTTATTTCAGGATTTTTCCACAAGGTCTCCTTTATGCTCATCCTTTTGCAGTTCAGAGTATGTGCGTGGTTATCAACACACCTTCCATGTACCAGCAGCATTCCCCTACAACCAGTCAGCAGCACCCAGAGGATGACATTCCCTGCGCACATCAGCAACTACACCGCAGAGCACACTGCGCTGCTTTGCAAAGGACAGTTACTTAGGTTTGAGGCTATTGAGAAAGTTTCTATTAAAAATATCTGGTGACTGAGTTTTTCAGAATGGCAAAAATTATGTTCAGTTCCTGTGAGTAACACAGGGACTTAGGCTAGAATCTTTCAGATTTCAGCTGAATGAGAAAAAAACAAGAAAAAGCATCACTCAAGAACTATTGCTTTGCCAGTTTCTCTCCCTCACAACCAAAATAAGTTTTCTTTAACTGATCACTTTTTAAAATTGATTTAACAGGGAGCTTTTTTCCAGCTCTGTGGCAAATGTGGTATTTCTGAAACTGCTGGTTTTGTTTTTCTAATTTATATATGGACTTTTCTTTCGTTTGTCACAATGCAAAAAGTAATGCTGAAATTTCCTTCATGATTTCCATTATTATGTTTAGGGCATGTTTAGGGTGAAAGGAGAAAAGGTCATTCCTTTTCAATCAAAGCCCTTTGTTCAGCAAGAAGCATGACAAAACCTTACACTTACAATTTGGTGACGAGGTCTGCTACAATGCTGAGACTCTCCCTTCTTTGCCTGCTCTACCCTATCCACTTCAAGGTGTTCAGTGAATCAGGTTCAAAATACTATCACCTTACAAACCAGGGCTGAATTTAAAATGAGTGAGAAGCAGTTAAAAAAATGAATTTAATGTATTATCAACCCACTATAGTACCCAGTACTCCTTAAAAGACCACTGTGTAATTCCAGGTTCAATATACATTCCGACATCCTCACCTAGTTTCACTGAACCTTATCAAGGCTAAATCAATATGATTAAATAAACATGTAAATAACATACACATCCCATGTCGAATGACACTTTAAAATCAGATAGAAACATGCTATCAGTGTACCAGTACAGCATACACACAATCAAAGTCAAATCGATCCCATCAAGCTCTTTGGTTTAAACAGTTAAAAGCATTCATTGCCAAATAGTGGTACAGCTGGATATAAAAGAGAACAGTCACAGCTGCATCACATCGGGTCTTAGATGCAAATTAAAGGGCTTTTCTATGTAAATAGGGAATACTTCTAGGGATCCAACAGAGCACAACAAGCTCTTCCTGTTAAACAACGGTGTAAAACACATACAGATCTACACTCTGCACTTGCTAGGACACTCACAGTTCTTGCAAATATTCAAGCAAGCCTGAAAAATCAACCCATTTCCAATGAAAATCCAGGAAAAACGATTAGTCATTGCTTTGGGAAGCCAGGAAATAGCAACGACACAGCCAAAAGGAGCAGGATGAGCTTTAAAGAAGCCTAAGAGCGGGATCTGAGGCTCTTCTAGAGATCACAAAGAGTTCAGTACAAGCAGAGGGAGGGAGATAACTCAAGGGACTGCAAGCGCAACAGTAAAACGATGCCCACTTGCATTACACCCCTGCAAGCACAAGGATAAAACGATGCCCACTTGCATTACACCTTGCATGACAAGAGCTGCGCTCCCGCTCTGC
>NW_009190511.1:0-25696 GCF_000690835.1 Fulmarus glacialis
CGAAGAGTGTACTTGTCTAAGCCATGAGCTGCCATGAGCTACTCTTCTTCCTTGTTGTAATTTTCCAAATTTTTAATCTTGAATCTCATGAAGTATTCATGTAGCTTTTCTGTCACTTCACAGATTAAAATATGCTTTCATCCGTTCCTTTGGTTACTCCCCTGCCCTCTCCCAATGACAAGAGCTCAGGGGGGCTTTGTAAACTAGGCACATTTTGTATCTTAACTATGGAGGAAATTAATTGTTTTACAGTGACCCAATCTTCAATTATTTGATGAATAATTGAAGAGGGATTAAGAAAGCACTGATTGTACTAGTTATCTGCCTACTCCACTTGATAAACATCATGTACGAATTTACAAATGATGATTTTGTGCTTTGTTAAGTGCTGCTTAATCTTCCATTTTGGAAAGCACCTTCAACTTTCCCCTGACTCATTGTTATAACTTTCTCCTGACTCATTTTCTTTTCTTGGATAAGTTATAAGATTCTTTTTTGCTAACTTGTATCTGAATTCTTCTACTTGCATCATAGAAAAGGTTAGCGAAAGGAGGACTCTTTCATTAACCTCATTAAAAATGAAAGCATTTTAAGAAACCTCTTCCAATGGTCTGCCTTGGTTTAGCAATTAGATAAGTCTGCAATCTGTTAGGCATAGACAGCTCATAGCACTTTCATTTTGTATTACCAAGCAGAATGCGATATATAAAGTCTTAGCTGTCTTGATCATTTAAACCACATGCTTCTCTTCCATTTTTCTGCTCATTATTAAAAAGTGGGAACCTCATTGTCTCTGGTAATAAACCAAGGCATTAATTTGGCATCAGAACCATGGTAATTCTCAGGAAACTAAAACCTGGAAGTGGCCAAAGCCTACAACTATTCCCCTGCCAGGCTGGCGCACTGTCAGTATTGGGAGATACAGGTTGCTGGAAGCACTTCTGTGAAAACTCTCCACTCTGATAAGAGTGAAGATAATTGTCTCAGACTATACAGAAAGATGAGAAGTACCAGAGGAGACCGCAACTGATACCGTGCAGAGGTTTTAGCTAATATGTCTTTTGGGCCTGGGAACAGATTTTCAGCCCATGATGGTGCTCTGCTAAGAAAAGTGTACACCTGGCACTCTGCTAAGTATCCACACCTCTTCTGGTCTAAAGCAAACAAATTCCAGGGTGACTGTACCTCAGGGCAAATTATGTAGCTCGGGCAATGAACATTACGTGAATATGTATATGAAAGAACACCAAAAGAATGCATACTGAAGATATTTGATAAACATAGGCTGTGCTAATTGAAAAAACATTATAGCTAGTTTTAGGGAAAATTCAAATACTATTGTTTGCAAAGCATTGATTATATTGTCATATACTTTACAGGTAAAAATGAGAAAAGCTATTGCTCCAAATTGTGTGATGCTATTCTCTTAGCAGAGCTAGTTTTCTGGCCCCAGTACAGTATAGGAACAGACATTGTCATCAACAAGCTCAGTTTGAAGCAGGAACAGAAATAGGAAAAGAATCAAATTCTGTTGATCACATCGCACCCAGATATGCTCCAGTCTCCTCTGAATGATTTGGTGAGAGAGCAGAGCTTTCCCTTATGCATCATTTAGTAGCTGCAGAGACTTGACAGATCCACAAATCCCCATGACTCTCATTTCTCTCTGAGCATCACTGGAAAAGTAATACAGTTGGAAAAAGCTGAATGACAGTTGGCCTTTGAAGGAAGATTTTTCGGGGGGGGGAAGAAAAAAAGAAGTTTGGGTTTTTTTTTTTTTCTCTCAAACATACGAGGTGCTTTCTAGGTCTGAGCAGACTTGCTTGAGTTCTGGGTTACTTGTCATCTTAACTCTATTTTTTTAGCTGGGATATACTGGTAAAGCCATGGAATGTGCAAGTTTCCTATTATCCTTTATGGTAAACCACTGGAGGAACATATTTCTTCTATGGGAGGTATAACCAAATGATGTCTTTATGCATATTTGGAATGCCTGAAGAGATTACTGCAGGCAAAGCAGAAAAAATTTAGAGTATTTGCAGCCTTGCCACAATTTGTTCCTCGATTTAAATTATCTGTTTAGCTTTCTCTTTCTAAAGCCTGGCTTGAACACGTTAACTTTGTGTTATGTGTGCATGTGTATGCACATGTATGCAGCTGGAGTTCCCTTACTTTAATTTTGAATGTGCAGTATGGAGACACTTGTTGGTTTTGTCCAATGCTTGATACGTTCTGTGCTATGAGGTTTGTGAAGAGGTTTTATCCACGATTTTATGAACCAGGGTTGTAAAGCCTTTAAAATGTTCCTGCTAAATTATCTGTGCACTGATCTGTCACATAAAAGGTCTTCATAAATCTATACCAAACTGATTACGGTACAATCTTGTCTTATGTGGCTTCTTATATCAAGACCTTGGAAGCTCTTTTAAAATCCAGCACAAAATAGATTTAAGTTTCAGTTTAATCACTCATACCTTTGAAAACTCCTTTGCATGATTAGATAGTCATCAATCTGGATCACAGTGAGCTCTCTTAATTTAGTGACAGTGTTGCTGTAGCTGGAATGGTCTAGAGAATAAGACAAGGTTTGTCAGTAATTTATCATCTTAGATCAACTTTTATAATATAACGTCTACGTCAAAGGTACCCTTCAGAGGGGGACTTCATTTTTAGCCTAACTTTAGATGTTTAAAATGTGCCTTTTAAAATGTTTGAACTAATTATCTAGGCCCCTTTGTAGTCCATGGAAGGGGCAATTCCCAGAGGAGAACTCATCAGATCTGTATTAGACATCAGCTTTCAGCAAAGTCATACCCTAGTGGGATCTGTTTTACTCTCATGCATTCCTCCCCAGGGTCTCTCTGAGCCATACCTGGGCCATCGCTGCTTGTAGCTTTCACAGGCTACCAATATGTGTTCTAGAGAGTGGGACACTATAACCTTGGTCCCCAGCCCTCATGCTTCATGCAGCCTCATTCAAGGCAGTCGTCTGCTGCAGCACATAACCTGCTGTCACACCAGCATCTGCTGCTGGCCAACGGAGAGGCCTCTCCTGAAAGAGGCTACTCTTGCAGTGGGGTCAGGACATTATCCAGGCCCAGCCACAAGTAGAGAGGTCCTTCAGTCACCACAGAGGGAGCAGTTATCACAACTGTATGTACGCTTCCCTTTCTCTGAGAGACAACATGCTGTTTTCTGATTCTCTTTTGCCAGAGGGCCCCCTTTTTAAATTGTCATGAAAGTCCTGGGACAGGGATTGCCATGTGACCCAGATCTGCACTATAGCTTGGGGTGATTACCAGCCAAGCCCAGCATGCCTTCACTGTGAGCACGGCACATGTGTGACGTTGTTGTACGACTCAGCAGTGCCATCAGCTGCTCAGTCCCTCTACCACCCCAGCCAAGGCAGGTCACCTGCTAGAAGGACACGCAACTACAAAGTGGCAGCCTGCACAAAGGTCCAGGCACATGTGGGAAAGCTTCTCAGATTCAGTTTGCTTTGCTGCCGTGATCCTTATTATGCCATTGGCAATGTCCATTAGTCCCTGTGGTCCTTATTATGCCATTGGCAATGTCTGTGCATGCCTCAGCTACAGCAGCATCTTCCATCCCAGGCACTTAGGGCCTGGCTGTTGCCCTGTCTCAGGGTGTTTCAAGACAGGCTGGGAAACAGTGTTTGCTGTGACATACCTTGTGTGGCTTCTAGATAAGACAGTGTTTTTGACAGCATGCTGCTACGCGTAACGTTTTTCGCTGTTGTCAGCAAAGGATGTATGTCACCTGATGACCACTGCATCCTAACTTCTTCCCCTGGGGAGAGCCCTTCCTCTCAGGTTTGCTCCTGACATCTGCCCTGTTCTCATTCACAAATCCAAGGTGGGCCTCACCGTGTCCGGCAGCTCAACCCAACACTAGCAAGGTGGTTTAGAGGCATTAGGGACTTAGAAATGCAGCCAGTCCTGCAGAATGATCTAGCAGACGTGTCCTCACATGGCCTAAAGTTCCCAATTCACTGCTTTCATTTTTTGTAAAATGTTTTTTGGATAGAGACAAGCTTGTTTGGACACTGTTCCTCATAACTTCTTACACCCACGCAAGCCTTTGAGGTTTCCCACTGATGACCACTTCGGCATGTCATGAGATACCTAATATTGAAAATAGTTTGGAGGGGAATGAGACTTTGCTTCACCACAAAGATGACTGAACATCAGTGAGGAATTTTATCTTTATTTTCATGATGTTAGCACAATAAACTCACACAGTAGCATTGATCTGTACTTATTTAACAAAATACATTTATAGCAATTTACAAATTCTTTTCCATTTGAAAACATTGCATAACATTTTATTAAACACAATACTTTATATAGAGAATTCTCATTGAAAAACATATTTTATTTTGAGTATTTTCTGTTCTCAGTAAAGCACAGCCTAACAAAGAAATTCGTGCCTGTTAGCAAGTAAGAAAATCAGAACACTAAGAAGATGTCACCTGTCAATTTATTTGATTAATTTTAAATTAAGGTATCAGTGGAATGTAAACAAAGAGTAATTTTACAAAAGGCTCCTTATCAAATATACATGCAGAGGTCTGAGTTCCAATGTATATATTATTACATTTCTGCTCTCTAATGTAATATAATTTGATAAGCCATTATTAAAAACAGTAGCCTTTGGCACTTTTGAGTAAAAAAGAATATATCAATATTTATGTAAAGAACAAAATTTCAATGATTACACAAGAGCTTTAAAATCTTTTGTTAAGAAATAGGAAACCTTAGGAAAAATATCACACTGCCCTTGAAATAGTGCAGCAAGTTTTAGAGTAATAAAAGCAACACATATGCCAATATATATCTGACTAAAACCAAGGAATAAAGAACAAACACTCCCACCAGGAATCCTGCTGTTTCCAAAACAGCTAAATTGCCAGAGGGAACATTTTCTAATCTTTGCTTTATTGCCATTATTCTCCATTTCAATTTTCCATTATTTCCAGGTTCATCTACTTACGTTCTTTTCCCCTGCACTTACAAACTAACAAATGATTGCATCTTATTTCCCTGCATTGAAAGGGCAACAGTGATTGTGTCTTACCCATTCCTTTAAAGCTAATCCTACCTGCTTTATCATGTACCTAGACTAAACTAAATTCAAAGGGTTTTGTTCATGACAATCCAAGTGTCTGTAATTACTAGGAACCTTGTACAAAATCTGATATTAAATACCAAGGACTAAAGATTCATCCTTTTAAAAAGAAAAAACAAATCCCAACTTGTAAATACTAGAGTCTGAGAACATATTTCTAAAAAATTACTCTTTACGGTATCTATGATTAATTTTCCCAGCTAATGTGCCTTAAAATGTGTCTTCAACATACTGTGCCTTTAACATACACAATATGCTGCAACCCTACTGCGTAGCTTCTTGTATGTAACCTGCAGAATACTTCCTCCCAATCATCAAATGCATGATGGGGTCATCTTTTATTACTAGCAGGAAGAGTGTGGTCATTTCCTTAAGGACCAACACTCTTCCACAGCACTGGGTGATGGGCAGGTGAGGGAAGCATTGCGTGACAGGGTTGGCTGACAGCACCCAGCTAAGCCTGGAGCACCTGTATAACTGGGAAGGTATGTAAAGCTTTCCATTGACTCTGAATCCCTTCTTCTACACAGATTAGCAAACACCATCCTCATACTTCAAATTACTTAGGATTGGGGTTGGGTTTGGGATTTTGTTTTGGTTTTGAGTTTTTTTTATGGTGTGGTTTTTTTTTTTTTTTTTGTCTCTGTGTGTGTTGTGCTATTTATCTTCTTGGGATGGGATGATTCTTTCTTCTACCTGCTACTTGGCTGGGGTAGGGTGGGCTTTTCCTCAGAGTTCTGTCAGTGGGGTCTGTAGACAGGTTCTGACTATGTAGTATGTATCTGGTTCTCCGATACCCTAAATCAGAAGAGGACTTAGAGCAAATCACCCCTCTCAAGAAGCCAGAGAACAGACCTGATTGCTACTACTTATTCAGTGAGGGGACTGCTAAGCTGTTCCCTCCCCTTCCTAGCAGGGGAGCTGGGAGGTGTCTGATAGTAGTTCTCTTTCAGGTGGAAATAATCTAGGAGAGAATGAGGAGCTGCACTGGGGGAGCACTGCCCCTGGCTTCCTTCATGGTTTAAGTTATTTAAGTCAGAGCCAAATGTAATGAGGCATTTCTTCTAGTGTGCCCAGGACATGCTATGCTTGCTCCTTTCAGAGCTTATCCTTTCAACAATTTTGGCAGTGGAGATTTTTAGCAGGCAAGTTCTTTTATTATATTTGAAGCTCAATTTACTAAAATAAACTGTCTTCTCTCAGGTGCAGAGACCCTCCGTATTTTTAAGTGGCAGTGGTGGGAAAAAATATAATGCTTAAGAAAGCTCTGGAGAGTGTCTCAGGGAAGGTGAGCAGTAGTAGTGGCACAATGCAACACTCATTCAGTGATTCTACAATACCAAGGCATCCCATTTTTAAAGTGAAGCATAAATCCCCTGAATGATGGTGATTGGGGTGAAACTTGTGATTGTTCTTGTGGCATACTAAGCGAGTGAGGTGAATGACTGCTTCTAAGCGTGAGCTATGATATTAGTTACTGTTTCCTTGGAAGCTGGTGAGGAAAGTGGCCTTTTATTTACTCATGGCTCACCCTTCATATTTGCACATCTTGCAGTTATTGGTGTCCTGCATTATATGGTTAAAAACTGATAGAAAAATGGAAGGGTTGCTGAAGGACAGAATAAGAGGTTTAAAAATGTAAAATCTGAATTACTTGTAGTACTTTAAAAGACCCCTTAAAAACATAATTTAAAACAATTCTACAAGTTAGCCCACTAAGAAGCAGCCTCTTCATTAGTAGCACCTGTTCTTAAACAAAAGTTGAGCAGTAGCAGCGAAACTATTCAAAGTAGATAGTTATTCCATTCTAATGGAATGTCACCCACACATTTTTTTGTTGCAGTAGACATCTTAAAGAACTACACAAAACCTTTGCAATCTTTGAATGTGACAGATCCACTATAACAAAGCTGTAAATATTTCCTACGCTAAATGAATGCAGCCAGCATCATCATATTATTAGCAATATTACTTTTAAAGTAACTGCACATCAATATGTCATGTGTTTGTAGAGTGTAATAAGTATGCAATTTTTCAAAACATGTAAAGTTATCATCAGCACCATCCTGTATTAAAGATTTGGTGCAAATTCTGCAAAGGTGAATATATACCACTGATACAGCCTTTGCTGTGAAAAATTCAGTCAATTTTGGACACAAATATAAATAAAATAAAAAGTTGGCACATTCAGGAAATAAAGTGTCTGTGTTCAAGACGATTGTTTTGATTGACATCATCACCCTCAGATAAACGTTTTGAGTCTGAAGAAACAAGCTGCATGAAAATGTTTCACATTAGTTAGGTTCTGGCATTGTGCTTTTCCCCCCACCACATGCTTTCCACAGGCTCATGCACATTGCACATCAGCAGTGTTCAACAACAGTTGGGCTGCTGGTCAATAATTTGGCACATCAGCCAAATACTTACAAAGGTAAGTATCAGCTCAAAACAAAGAGAGCAGAACCTGTGTCAAGATGTGTTTACTTTGTGGTGGTACGGACCAGCTGATATGTCTCCTCTCATTCCTTGTATGCTCGCGTGGGAGATGTGCCTTTATAGAAGATGTTTCTGGTGTTCTCTGGACTGCTCCCTCTCTCAGGGATTAAAATGATGTTACCTTTTCTTCGAAGTGTTGAGTCCCGGCTAGAAGAAATGGACAGGGTCTCTGAGCCAATCTCGCTTCCCTCCACTGGTGTGACTCTTATCGTAGTGATTCCATGATGGTGATGCTCACTGTTATCTATGTTGCTCCTTTTCCTGTCACCTGACCCGTAACTGTCTTTTAAGGAGTCACAGCTCTCAGAGTCTCTGTTAAGATCATTTAGCTCATATGTCTGACGAAGGGTGACTTTTTCAGGACCTTTCCATTTCCATGACCCACTTCCTTCACCTTCTGATGGCATCTGAATTACAGGTCTGTTATTTTCTGGATGGGCCTCAACTCTGACAATGCTACTTGGCTCATGGTCTGTCAACGTTTTATATCTGATGGCTCCTGTACAGGTGACTGTGCTTCCCTCTGAACTCTTTGGACTGCTCTGAAGCACTCCTTGCTGCTTAGACATGGCTATTACTTGCATGATTCTTGGCTGGCTATTGCTTCTACATGCAACGCTCTTCTCAGCAGCTTTCAGCCATTTAGCTCTAGCTGAACTACTTTTGGGCGATGTGTTCATGTTCTCCTGAGTCTCTTCAGGAATATGCACTAGCTGGGATGAGCCTGGACGTGACTGAATAGAGACCCTTGGCCCGCCAGAAAGACCTGAGTTGTTACAACCTGGTACGCTGCCAGGTTGAATTTTCAGGTATTGGCTAGTTGGGCCATGATGATCACCATTTACACCCACTCTGGAAGGTTCTGAGCTTGACCTAATTTCGATAGCCCGTGGCGGTGACTGGCCAGATTCAGTCTCTATTACTTGCAGTGACAACTTTCGACTTTCATTCTTGTTCTTCCACTGGGAAAGCAGCTGTTTGGAACGGGCAGAATCCATTGATGCGTGTATTGTTGCATTTCGTCTTGCTGCATCTTCCAAGGATGGTGTGTTGACTCTTGGCAAAGTGTTGCTGAAAGTAACCATATTTTCCTTTCCCATAGGGCTTCGTGGTGTTATTATTTCTACATCAGCATTTGCTCTCTTGATATTGGTCAGAGACCCTGAATCTCTGTGGTTTCTATTCAGGATACTTTCTGTACGGTGAGAGACAATGCCATCACTGCTGCTACCATTTTTACCTGGCAGGATTCTGTTGGCATCTTGACTGAGGTCTGTCAAAGACCTTAGAGGTTCTCTGTGAAAATTTGGCTGAAACACATTCTCGTCGCTTGGTAAGAAGTTCCCCACAGCATACAGGCCCTGATATTTGAACAGAAGCATCAACAATCAGTTATGGAAAAAAGAGACATTTTAAAGTATTTTAATTATATTCTTCTGCCTTTAAATGAATATTGAGTGATAGAATTAGTCCAGCTTAACTGACAGGGTATGCTCACTTTCCTTTCCTCATCAGTATATCCTTATTCCAAATTCTGTCCTCAATCTGGTACATCTAGATATGTATGAAGTAGTCTCAGTAGGATAACTAGGGCACATAGTTCATGGCAATAAATAGTTGAGGAAAAGTTATAGCCTCCTTCAGTTTTCTTCATTTTATAAAGCAACAGATACAGCTGAAGAAAGAATGTTTTGTTACGAAATTAACAAAATAAATATTTGCAGTCTTCCAGGCAAAGCTATTTCACAGCTATACTACTGTCTGCTCTGATTTCCTGAATATTGTTACAGCTTGACTTGTTCTCTGGTCTGTGATTCTGCCCTTTCTACTGCATAATAACCGTGTAATACAATATCTACATGACAGAACAATTTATCAACTTTAAATGAATTGCTTTCCAAGCTGCGCAGAACTGTAACAAGATTTAGTTATACAGTATTTTCTTATTCAACAGACTCACTGTAAAATGCATTTTAAAAAGACTCCACTGAGAGAGAATATTCCATGAAAGGGTCAAATGCCTGATTCAATCACTTAGGATACTTGTTCTTTACACTCCTTTCAGAGTTATTTGTAGTTTCACATTATTTCCCCTCCCTTTCTTCTTATTGCTGTGTAGTTTTCAGGGCAGATTTACTGACTACTGGGTATCCAGGACAATGTACTCCCTGATGTATGTTGTCATGCAACAGTATATGGAGAAGACCTAACAAAGAGCATATTTGTTTGTGGATTTCAAACATGGGAACAACAGCTCCATTTATGAGAGTCTACAACAGCTTAATCATTTGAAATAATATTCTCAACAGAGTGCCCTTCTGCTCACAGTGCAATCATAGAAACTGACTTTAGTAGCTTGTGGGGTTTCTATTATCTACCCTGGTTGCTGTTTCTTCTGCCACTGTGAAAGCCATTTGTCCCCCAGTCACCTCTGTAGACCATTTGCATGTACCTTAGATTATCTTATCTCAGAAAAAAGAGGGATAGGATATGAACTTATTTTAGTATTACACTAAAATTCGTCATTGACTTCTTGGGGGTCAAAAACATCCCACTGGCTGTTAAGACTCTTCTGTTCACCCACCCACACTGGAGCAAAAATGTTGTCAGCAGAGGTTCCTGATTGCTCACAGGCACCTGGGTTGACACTGTGCTGAAAAGCTAGGGCAGCAGTCATGTTGGAGACATACTGAGAGCAGCAAGCAAAAGCAAATGCTTGATGAGCTTCCTACGGACAGATACAAACAGGCCTATCCTACATACTCCCTTACAGGACCCTTCCAAAGTGCTCCATCTGTTTCAACCCAGTACAGAGGAAAAGCATAGGAATAACCTGGCTTGGGTGCCCTATTTCCCCTGCATCATTTCCCCAAGAGCTCCAAAGAATCACAAGGGTGTAATATTGCCTTTGATTTCTTGCAGGTTCAGCAATTTACTCAGCTGAGTTGCTGCATTTTAATTCAACCATTTTTTTGAGATCATAAAACTGACGTTGGCCATATAAACTCAGGATGGCAACAAATACCAATTAATACAATATTCTTCTTCCGTTATGCTTTTAAGTGTGGAGTAGAAAATATAAGTATCTTTAAGTATTTAATGACGCACATAATGTCAGAGCTGTTTCTGTATACAATACCAGATGATTATATTCCACTTTGTGTACTGTTATGGCACTTTAAATTGAAATACATATTTACTTTTTCCTGTTTATTTTTAAAGTGATTACCCATAACATCATCATCTTCAACACATTTTGACTATATTTTTAATTATGGCATGTGACCATGATGAAAGGTTTTCAGAAAAAATATCAGTACTCTTACTACAGCCTTATCAGGTTTATTCGCTAAAATTTAACTACATTTACCAATATTATATTTACCAAATAGAGAGCAATTCCTCCTCCTATGAGAAAGCCACAGTAAACATCAACTGGATGATTCTTATACTGGGTGATACGAGTCAGACCGCATATAATTCCACAAATAATAAAAGCAAAGACCAGGAGTGGTTTCAGAAGTTTTGAGGAGTCTGTTAATGTAGAATTGAAGTACATCTTGAAAAAAGAAAGAAATGAAGAAGCAGTTGAAGAAACTTAAATTTACCTAAGAGGCTATTAATTTCTCGTGTTCAATGTTTCTTTCACACATAGATCACTATTACACAGTAATATTGCAAATAATCAGTTAATTTTATTTTACAGCCCTGTTAAAATTTGCTCACTTACTGTAGGGAGATCTGAAATCACAAGGAATGGATTTCCAAAAACATAGGCAGTGTTGCTTATTGACATCAATTAGGATAAGGATTTTATGCCTAAATACTGTTCACAGTCAGAGCCTAAATATTCTGTAAATGTGACTAAGGAGACACCGCTTCTGAAATACAGAAGCCAGATGTCATGCCAGATGAAAGCAATAACCTGTTCTAACAAAAGCTACCACCAGATGCTTTAGAGAGCCATTTCTCAACTGGGGACCATGATGTCAGGGAGGTCACAAAAATTAAGTGGAGGTGGTTCATCAGTATTATTCCAAATTTTGGCCTTTCCCTGGGCAGAATAAATACTGGCAAGCTCCCAGTACATGCACAATTCCATTATCTAATTTGATTAACTGGTTGTTATTGTTTTCCTCTGATTTTTACAGCATGAGTGATGGAATTACTTTTTTTTTTTTTAAAAACTTCAGGTAAGTGGTCACTCATACAAACATTGTAGCCCATACTGAAGAAATGTCATTGGTCAGATGTGGAAAATCAGCTGTGATTGCTGCAGTATGTCCTACAATTCCCTACTAATTACTGATGGTATTTATTCACTTGCTTTGCAGTAGCACCTTGGAGGCCTCTGGGAGTGACTGTGCCAGTTCATCCATGCTGCAATTCTATCGAGGTCAAATGCAACTACACCATGTAATGTTTGTTCCTTAATGCCTCGAGTTTAAAAGCAGCGAGTCAAGTGAAGACAGCAATAAAAAGAAGGCAGAACACATAGACGTTAATTTGAATGGTAAGTTAAAATATCACCTTGTAAGACAGATAAGCACTGCATTTTATACGTGAATAATATGAGGCATCAAATATACTTTAACATTACACTTTTTCTTGCTTCTTAACAAAGGATGTGAAGCAGCTGAATCTTTTCTGTATTCTTAATAGAGCTGGTTTTATTTTAGCTGTTAGTAGTTTTATTTTGCTTTCAAACTGGGAGGATAAAAACTTACATCCAGCCAGGATATCCAGGCAGCACAACACTTCACAATATACAGCAACTGACTTTCTGACTTTTGTCTTGTATACATGAAAATGAACAGAGTTGGTTACTCACCGAAATGTACACTGCTGCAAAGGCTGCCAGGGTGGCATGTTGAGAAGGGAATGACTTTCTGCCAAGGAAGGACACTCAAATTACGCTTCTCAGTTCAAATACACTGTGCTAGTGTTCACTTGAAAAAAACACTGTGTGGTACAGTCATTTTCAGCTTACACTTCCTAAGCAATATATGATCAATCAGTAACATTTAATTTCTAAATTTCTTTTCTATAATCTGGACAAAGGACCAATGTTAATGAAATGCCTTTGTTTTGAAGTAAATATTTAGCATGAAATTCTTTTTGTGTACTAAGAAAAGTGTGTGTACAGAGAGAACAGTGGGAACGAGCTAAAGACTGAATGCTTGAGAGAAATATCTATACATTTATTTCTATAAATAAATTTCTATAATAACTTTTCAGTAAGTACCTAATTATACAATTTATTTAATGTATGAACCTTGATCTTATGATTATTCTCACTGAATTCACTTGGACTTTTTTCAAAGTAAGGACTCATAGACTTTGATAATCAGGCCCTAACTTCAGCAACTGAATTCATCATCTTTATGCCCCTGCTTTGTTGCTATAATAATGGGGGGATGACAGGCTGACATTCTTCTTAGAGAGAGGCAAACTACATCTTTATTTGCTAATGTCTTCAGCACTTTATAACATGATAGGAGTGAATGGAGCGCAAGAACATGGAGAGGGCATTTTAAGAGTTAGCGGGCCCCTTCCTGAAGCCCAGAACAAAAGGGTGAATGAAAATATGTCCAAACGGTGTGAGACAGTAGGCAATATCAGGTCTATTCTTGAAATTGCTGATGGCCTTCTGCTCCCATTGAAGACCTGGGGACTTGAATGATGTGGACTGGGTCTTGAGTCAGAAACTACAGATATGACAATTAAAAGTGACAGCTTAGCTTCTACTTCTCTGACCAAGAAAAGGAGGTTTTGTGTAAGTAGCAGCTACACAGAACCATCACGAGGCTCTCTAACATTTTAACATTATTGTTCTTATAGACCCATTTCATCCTCTAAAAACAACAAAAGAAAAGTGATGGGAACATGAAGGAGAGATTTTTACACAGTATAGGGAAAAACTCAGCTGGGGGTGGATTCAGTAACACCTGTTCTATGGCAGACATCTAGTTCATAGCTTGTAGAGGCCCTAAAAAACTTTTATGACCTCTGAGCTCTTGAAGTGGGTAAGATGCAGTGAATATGTATAGCAGTTTATATCTGTACATTTATCTCCTTAAAATGGCATGGACATGATTCTATGATTGTGCTGGCTGTCTTAGTGAAGAAGGGCATGTCTATCTTGCAGCCACAGCAGCCACTTTCACCTGAGAAAGCTCAGCTTGGGATAAATACTTGAACAATCATTCAGCTTCGCAGATGGGTCTTGGGCTCCATGTATAGCCATTTTCCTAGCAGCACCTGAGTTCGCTAGTTTAAAATAGTAAAGACTGAAACATAGTCCTTTACCTTTAGACAAAGACATTTTTCCGCAAAGCAGCAGAGTCTACTTTCTAAATTTTTTTCCTACGCGTTTTGCTTTGTCTGTTCTAAATATTTCACTGGCAATTAAATGTGTGCATGTAGTTCAGCATGAATGCCACACTGCTGACCTGAATTTGAGCCCATGGCTCCAGCAGGTTCATGACTCTGGCCAAGATGAAATCAGCATGATTCCTTTTTCATTTCTAAAGACAGACCTAAATTATTATTATTCTTTTTTTTTTGTCTTTCCCCCTCCCCACCCCCCAAACAAACGTTTCACAAGTAGTATCCCTAGGGAATAAGTTCAGGGTTGAGGACAGGAGGATTAAGACGTGAAAAAAAAGTAAATGTTTGTAATGGCTAATCACCTCCTTTACCCTGAGCAGGTTTTAGTGGAAGCATAAATCTACTTAGTCTCTGTGGAGCTAACGTGTAGATTTGATTCTATGAACTTTAGTACCACTCAGAACTTAACCTTAATTTGATGGCATTTTTATAGTATATAAGGTGTGTCACTATGCTACAGTCAATTTTCTCTTTATTCTATTTTCTATTCATACGCTTTCAGGGCAAGTGCAGCATGTTACAGTCTAAATGCACTCTGTGTACTCTCTAATGGTGACACTGCTTTTGTTCCTCTATTTGTTATCTTTTAATCTAAAATGAAGATAATTCAAGCTAAAAATATGTAGCCTTTTTGTATGGCTCTGTACTGAAAAGGTGAACAAAGGTCTCAAAGAAAACATGTCCTGAACTCAGATGACAGTGTATCACTCTAAATGCTCATGCATGAGGATATGTAGAGGGGGAACAATGATGAGAAGGAGTCATACTGAGAGAGAGAGTCATACTGAGTCAGAACATCAGAAATTACCAATAGAGGATAGAGAACTCACTGGAGATCTGAATAGAAATGACTGAAAAGGCTCTTTAAAGATAAATGGAGGAAAAGATGGTCAAAGGAAACCACTGGATATTTGGGGATGTTGCAGAAAATGATTTCATGTAATCAGCTGGATAATTATGTGTTCTTCCCTATACTTTTCATAGGGGAGTCTAGAGGCAAATTTCTGGAGCCAAAGTTTCTGGGAAGTACAAATAAAAAATGAAGGCCATTAGCAATCTCAGAAGAACAAGTCCCTTACAAGCTGAAATTATTGAAGTCAAATTAACCTCCTGGGCTGGAGAAGTTATACCATAACTCCTACAGTAGATGACTGAAGGAAGTATTGAACCAGTAGCAAGTGCTGATTGCTTTGGTAAGGTTGAGACAGGCATAAGGAAGCAACAATTTAATAAAGGAAAAATACAATAAAATTGAATTAAGGAGAAACTGAGGGTAGTGCCAGAATATTATAGATCACCAAATGTATCCTCTATCATGGGAATCAATTTGAGATATCAATATATGGTCATCTTCCTAAAGAAACAGAAACACACAAAACCTGATTGCTTAGTCTTAATATGTTACAACTAATTTTGCTATTTTTTGAAAGTGATGATATTTAAACTTAGGAGTGATCAGCGTTTTTGGAATGGTTACAGGCACTCAGTTCAGAGCAGTAGGCACCGTATTTGAGATGATAATGAAATGAATGAGATGTAATCATGAAAATTTTTCTGCCTGCTCACGTGTAAAGCTACACCAATTTCCCTGGGACACCATGTAGGTGCAAGACACTGCTTGCAAGCATCAGGCTTCAATAGCCATATCCCAGTAACAGCAAATGGTTATGGGAAAAGACACAGTGAGGTGAAGGCTAATATAGTAATTCTGGTTACGCCTTTCACCAAAATTATTGTCACCAAATTATTTGGGCCAAATAGAGCTACAATCCTTCATTCCAGCTCTGGATCATGCCCACATATATAAATTGAAAAGATATGGCAATGATCAATGCTAATTATGAGTCTTAGCCCACTGGACATATTTAAGACCAAATACATCAAATAATTGAGGGTCTTTAAACATCAGTGACATTGGTTTGTCCCAGTGAAAGGAGACAGATTATGAGATTTGCTGGAAGATATTTACAAAGTGAATGATTTCATGATCCCCAAGTGTGTCAACCACTGAAATAAATGGAAAAGCAAACAAACAGGGAGAGAGGTGCCTTAATATATAGACAGAATATATTTTAATAATATCCATGTGACAAAAATATAATGCCATGAGGCATAAAGTTAGAACAGAAGCTAGCATCTGGGGACGCATACAGAACAAGAAAGGAGTGCAAAGCTTTAGTGAAGTGGATGTGACAGAAGTAACACAGCTTCATGTCTACTAATCAGGCACACAGAGAAATTACGCAGCTGAGTCAGAGACAGAAACTGTAGTCATTTCAAGCATTCTATAATTTTGCTGTAACTTTTTTGGAGAGCAGGAGATTTAAAAAAGCACCAAAATTTTGAAGGACTGCAAAACATTCAAACATTCAATGACTAACAGGCAATAAAGGTTAACCTGGTGTGGAAAAGATACGGAAGACTACTATTGTATTCAGTGAAGAGCTTCATATTTCTCAGTAGTGTAGTGCTTATATTTAGGACACGTGACAGTAATGAAGTCCTTGAACTAATGAGTAGCAGATGTATTGGAACAGTACAACTTACTGACTTATACCTTCAGATTCCTTGTTTAAATCTACGACCTGTCATCAGTAATTGAATTATCACTATTTTATCACATTGATCTTGTTTAAAATAAGATATATAGTCTGGTTTATATCTCAACTTGACTGATACGCATGTCCAAAACCTGCTATTATAAACAATATTAATTTCCTTCCTGGCTATCTAAGTAGGGAGGCTAAAGACTAAATCATCAAGGAGGATAAACCACCAGTTAGAAATACCATGAAAGAAAAGGCATGTGTTTGGGAACACACAGATTTGCCCTGTTGTGGTCTTTCCTCTAACAAAGGGATTTTTTCAGTGCTGTCAATATAAAAAACTTAATCAACTAGAGAAACAGAAAACAAATAAACTCTTCCAACAAATCCCAAAACCAAGCCTCACAAACTATGACCAAAATGCCAGAACAATAATGTATGTTATACGGAGGTCTCAGATAAAGTACTTGAGTGACTTCTTTCCCTGCCTGTTATAGGGAACTTAACCCAAATCCCACTAGGAAAAGCAGTAGAAGCTATACATATTAATAATTGTATAGGAAATTCCCTCCCTTGAAGGAGGGAAAATAACTAGCTATTAACGACGGTGCTTTGGAATCTGACAAAGTCTTCCAAAGCCCAATGTTGGCCTAATATCTTTATATAGAAAACTGAACATCTCTAAAAACACACTTATGCTCTCACCTTTGTTATAAAAAAACTGACAAAACTCATTCAGACTTCAACTAGAAAAAAAATCTTGAAACTGGGACAGAAAATAAAAAATAAAATGAATACTTAAAAATGTACACAATGAAGGATAGAACCAACCTTCCAGCATTGATAATATTGAGATCAGCTCCTGAGCAAATATCTTCCACAACATATGAATTCTCTGAGCAGGATACATTTAAGGATGTATAGTTAGGCTTGCAAACAGTCAGGAAATATGGTGCCTGATATCCTGTTGATAGCTGTATAATATCAGTAACAAGAGCAGTAGAACAAAGACCAAACACATGAACACCTAGAAAAGAAATCAATAGAGCTTGTTAACTTTATTATATGCATAAAGTAGATTAATTCATGGTGACAAAATACATTTAATGGAATTCTGGTGGCTTGTGTCATTGGACTTGAGAGAATTTAACTGAAGAATAAGATGTATTTTTTTTATGAAAGCTTATTGCAAAGTTGAATTCTTTAATGTAAAAAATTAAGATTATTTATGTTTGTTTTCTTCCTGTTGATACTTAATATTTCATTTCGATGGCTTGATGTCCTCCAACATCTTTTCATAAAACTGAACTACACTGGAGCTGCTTCAGTTTGGAAAGCAGTTTTCTGAACTGACGAAAGGACAGAAAACTATTTAAGGAGAGCGTATGTGCTTGGACTTGCCCACTGGGATACAGGCTTTTAATAACATGGACACCTGCCCGTTAGATCACTGCTCTTTTTACCACCAGGGACTTATCAGCTGGCAATAACTTTGGCTACCTTCATACCTCTGATATTTCTTAAGTACCAAGTCCTTGCCACAAGTCCAAATATTTAAGCCTTTTTGGTAATTGATCAATGTTTCTGTCTGGTTAATAATGTCAAATTCACAAGGCAGTTGAAATAAATGCAATTTTTTAACTGAGCATTTTCAACTGCTTTTCCCCTAATTCCCTACTTGTATTCGTATAAATAAATTTATTTTTCATCTCAAAATTGAAATAATGCTAAAGTCATTAAAATATGAAAGAAACTGCAAATTCAGAGTATGAATCAAGAATGAAATTCATGCATCTTTGAGCTTGTCTTTTTTGGTGATGGAATGGGATGCCATACAGGACGAGAAGTGGAGAGCGTGGGGTATCTTTACAGTCCTTCTTGCTGATGTTCTAATCTACCATCCCCTCTGCTCACTTCCTCACTGCTGCTCTTAAGAGGATGCTTTACTGGTCACAGACTATAACCTCTCCTGTCATTACCTCCCCGCTTGCCAGACTACAGAAACCTAGTGTATAGTCCTCCTACCAGGTTTTCAGTCTGCTGTCCTGCAGGTTGTCTTTGCCTAGGCTGCCCTCTCTAATGAAAGATTTCTGAACAGAGAAAACCTTTCCTTTAGCCACTCATTGGTAAAAGAAATTAACTGTAAGAAAGGGAACAAAGTCCAGTTGCCTTTTCAAGTTCAGTTTTCATAAATGACAATTAAAACAAAGTAAAATAAAACAATTCAACATGTTCCTCTCTATCATTAGATTGCCAGATTCTAGCCCTTTTTCAAGAGGTAGATAAACACATCTCAGAAAAAGAATGTCAAATCTACTGACAGTTTCTGACAAGTTTTTACTGTCATGCTGAATACTGTGTCAGGTGGGTTGAATCCTTATGATCACTGAAGACAGGCAGGGGAAACTATACACTGAAACAATTACAAGGAAGCCAGCTCAAGGTGGGCAGAGAAGGAAAACCAAATTATTCTTTTAGAAACACTGACAATAGTACAGGACAGGAAAGGGAAAACAGAGAGTGTAGATGCTGCATTACTGAGTATGGGGCTGCTTTGACAGCTTCTTCTCACATTTTCTAGCAGAAGATCATTGCCAGTGAGAGCCCTGCACTCTTCTGAAAGGCTGTTTCAGAGAAAGAAACCTGCATGGTGAAAATTGAATGTATGTGGAAAGCTCTTCTTTGTGACTAACATTTAAAACCCACCAACAAATCTGACAGCTCTTCTAAGAAAAGAATTGAAGTTGCATCCTCCTGCATTAATATTGGCCTCTGTTCCAATCCCATTTCTTCTTTTGGACAGGCAACAGTAGAGAATTCCTTCTCCTATCATTATCTGCAATGACAAAGGAGCCGTTAAATTAAATGTAGCGGTTACTCAGAAGACACTGATTGAATTTAAAGGGCTGAAATATAACTATACCACAACCAATGTCATCCACTGACATGTACTGGCCTTTAAAAGATTTGTATCAATATGTAAACATTCAGTAATGCAACTTAGCCTGAGTGAGGGCAGGCAAGAAGGTGACACTGAAATTAAATGCAAGTGTCATACAGTATACAGTGCTGGTGGAATCGGGGTCTTGATCCACAGCTTAAATTTGATGGTTCTACAATAAAACAGTAGTAATTAGAAAATCTCGCCTCTAAAATAATCCAGAGCCACTGCAAAGTGCTCCTGAGGTGGTTTTAGCACTCAGTCTTGGCTTCAAGCCTAGCAATCCCTAGCAGCTTCTAATTATGTGGCATCCTGCTCTTCTGTATTGGTTTAATTTGGCTTGGGTTTTAACCAGATCCACAGCAGTAGAAAAAGTTCTGTCCTTATGGTCCCTCTGAATACACCAAGCCAAACAGATTTTGACTGAAGCCCTAGATATGAGTTTATAATAGAAATAGAGAAGACTGTAAATGAAAAATGGTGTTACTTGCTGGAAAATCCAGATCCATTAATACATTTGATTGTTTTCCTTGTTAAATAGCGCAACAACTTGGAAATCTGTACAGGGCTTGTACAGAGTTCAGAATAAGGGCTGGGTTGAATATTGAAATTAATGAGGCAGTTCTCACCACTAAGAGCAGATTCACCTTGTCCATCCACAGATGCATTGAAAACTAATGTATGCAATGCATAAAGCTTACAATGCAATGAGATGCTAAAGCATCTGAATTATGTTGTAATTACCAGTGAAATTTGTGCATGCTAAGACCCCTCACCGTAGGAGAAGGGAGATACAATGGACAAGCTTAGTCTAACTCTTTTTTAGCTAAAGGTTTAATAAATTGAAATTTCCTTTTTTTGCCAGAAAAACTGAAGTAGTGAAGGTTGTCTCATTACATGGAAAAGTCAGTGGTAAGGATTATTTAAGGAATTTTAATTAGATGAGAACTATGGTCACTATTATCTGTCTCCATTTGATCAATTTACAGCTGAAACTTCCTGGAGAAATCAGTAGTATTTCAAACTTGAAACCAGAGAAACTCTAATAGTTTTTAGCCAAGCTCTAGGGAATGTCTGGCACAGGGAAAAACACCAAAGAGATGGATTAGCTTGTGTGATAGAGGAGAAAATCGGGAAACAGCAAGGGCTATGTCAAGGAAAATTCAGAGGCTGGTATTTCCAAGGAAACAAACTCCCACAGTAGAGGAGGCAGTAGGACTGAAACTGCGAGCAGTGAATTTCTCTCCTTGCTAATTGATTTCCCAAATCAATGTTATCTAATTTCCTGGTGATCTCTCTTAGAAAGCACATCGTTACCTTTAAGCAGGATTTATTCAGTGGCTGGTAAGGGTTTGAACCTGCACTGATGTGATTCAATAACTGGTCCTAGCATTTTTGAATGAAAAACTAGAGAGAAAATATGTCAGACGATCAGATTCAGAGTTCTTTGAAGCAAATGGAAGTCATGTTGCAATTCAGGTATATCTATATTCCAGACAAAATATCCATGTTGGTAATTTTATATAAGTCCAGTTGTTCCACACTGAAGTCTCCTGTGGTTTATGAATACATACAGGAAATTTCATATATGCCACAATATGTCAATAATACAGGTAGTAATTTTCTGCAGCACTTCAGGGCTACAGAACAGACCTGGTTAAAAGCACTTGCTGCTCACTAATAATGAGCAAAAAAACCCAAAGGAAAAAAAACCCCAAAACATAAAGCCCCAAATGCACACAGATCCTTCTGTAATAATGGCTTGGAAAATAAATTACAAAATGCTTTTCTAAAAAATTTCTTCTTATTTACACTCTGGTAATATTTAAAATGTGGCTTAATCACACCTGTATTTTATTGAGTCTTGATGACCTTCTGCCTCATAGTGCAGTACATACCTGAACTGCAGACAGAGGCTAGCATATGCTATGTTACTGGAGATCCTCAATTCCTCACATAGCTCATGCTTTCTTTTCTATATTTTACAGGTTTTATAAAGTGTGTAAGTCATTGAAATGTTAATGAAAATTAAATTAGAAAATGCTAAACTCTACAAGATGACAATGACACAATTGTAATCTTTTTGCATTGAGCTTCATTGGCGTATTTTTCCAAAGACAAAGGGAAGAATTGGGCAAAAAACCCCCTAGTTTTTTTACTTCAGAAGTGGTATTGAATAATAAAGAGCTGATGCTCTACACCATCTTCAGTGGCTTTTACTAAAGGAGGTTGTGTATTTCACATTATCAGAGCCCATTCTCCAACTAATACAAGCATCACATTCATGCTCACGCTAATACAAATGAACTACACCTTCCTAAGGCTTGCAGCTTTTAAGCAGTTGTACTTTGAAGCTTCAGGATTTACTTTCTTTACCGATCTTATGTTTGATAGGCATGCTCAAGCGGGGGTTTGAGTTCCTCACACGGCATGGTTTTGGTTAGTTGTCTGTACTGCTGGTAGAATGATTCAAGGAAGAATAACATTTTCTATTGCAAAATTTCATGCAATGCTGAAATAATTTAGCTGTAATCAAAGCCCTCAATAAATACTCCATAATGAAATGGGCGTTTTTCATCTCAGTTGAAGGTGTTTGATATTACCGAGGCTTGACATAAACTCTCTGAAGTAAAAAATCAGCTTTTACCCCTCTACTGTGACCCAAGTGAGCCTATATAGATTCCTTTTATGGTTGTTTCAGGAAAGTCCACTTTGTTGTTATCAGAAACACTGTCTAAGCTTAAGAAACCCAGCCAAACTGCAATACCAACAAGTTTTGTTTTTATCACAGCATTTGGTGTTTGCTGCAAGCGTCTGCACCAGGAACGTTGACAGTCTTAGCTCCCAGTTCCTAAATGAGTACAATTTTTAGCCTGGTTGTGCAAAATCCTTCAAAAATGGTTTCTAAAGCAACCAAAATCAAACACAGTAAGAAAAGTTCAGTTTAAAAAAAGACAAATAAACAAAAAACATCCTGGAAAGCGAAGAGGGAACAGCACTTGATGATTTTTATATGGGCATCACATTTTATAGATTTTGTAACTGCAAATTGGCTAGTTTTATAAAAAGAATGAACTGGTTGAATTTAACAGAATTCAGAGGAGCTGGCAGCAGAGAAGGCAGCTGGCCTTAGAGAAGTGCCTAACCGAGACGTGCAGTCATTGCTGTCAGGGGAGAGAAGAGACCCTTACAGAAGGTTGATTCAGCTTTTTAGGTGCATGGAATCACCCACTCAAGGTTAATTTCCCTCTCCATTTGCCACAGGAGTGGTGTGAGAATAAGGCTCCTATCTGAGCTGCCTAAAATCAGACACAATGAATTCCCTCTAGTGTATATATAAAGGTAAAGTCTTTAGATTTCATTTTTATTTGACACAGCAATTCTAGCAGGGACAATACTCACCTGTATCAGACAATTTATATTTTTTTCTGTAAAATAGTGACAAAACTGCTCATATTCTGACAGGACATTTCTGTTCTGCTGAAATCATCTCCTCCCTTTGGGTGAATGATTAAACCAGCCTCCTTTTGCCTGCTCTTAATGACTAACTCGCAATTTAGAGGAGTCCCAGTGCTATTTGGGAAAGTGTAATTGATTTCACTGACACGGTTGATATACCTTCTTACTGAAAAAAGCTAGTTTTAACAAAAGTGGGATGTTCAGGGCTGTAAATGAAAGGCTTCAATTTCCAACAAAATCTTGAATTTTTGGTGTATCTAAGAGTATGGAGATGTCCTGTCTATAGAAGTTCAAATATTTGTACAGCATAACAGAATGATTCAAGCTATTCTCACCCAACTTTAGATGCTGTTTATTAACATTAATGCCCACAATCAGGATAGTGCAAGTCGATGAAGTGCTACAGGGAATGTTTTAAGGAGTGTATCTCCTTCTGTTATAGAAGAATAAAAGCTGAATTTAAAATCCTAAGGTAATTAGCCTGGATGACACTCTGCAGCCTAATTGAAACCAAAGGAGCTATTTTCTTTATGCCAACTGAAACTCTGTTCAAAATCTTTAATAAGTGACAGTGGCACCTCAAACTTACCGTAATTGATGGCCCAGCAAAAACCAGACTAAGCAACATCAAGAAGGGAACAGACTCTTGTGTAGGTTCAATGTATGGCATACTCAGACTCTTGTCATAGCAATTAAATCCAGAGTGAACTGGCTTGAAGACATCAGTAAGTTCAAGAAAATAGAGGCTAACAACAGAAGATGCCAATATGGGCAACTAGAAGAGAAGAAAGCAGCAAATTACTGTTTGGAAATGGAATAGCAATGCTTTTGCAAAGACAACATAGTCTGTTAATAAATCTCTGTGATGTTTGCTGTTTAAATCTTACTGCTCCTTGTCATATCCATTTTAACATATTTAAATAATTAGTTCTGTAGAGATATGATACTATTAAGTTGATATCTAATAACCCTGTTGTATACCAAGCTATTCAAAACACCCAATCCAATCTTCAGCCCACATAATTTAGCCTTTTCATCTATGAATCATTCATAAACAAACTTTGATTTTTGTTTTTGAAAAGGAAGTAGCAGGACTGCAGTCTCCCATGTGGGGCCTCAGCGTTCTGCTGTTCATCATCACCCTTTTTGGTCCTTTAGCAACTCTCTGTCATGTATATATGACATGTATACATGTATATATGTATATAAACTCTCTGACAGTGTTTATATCAAAGCCAGTTTGCATTAAGTAACAGTTAATGAAAAACAGTATCCAGTGCTTCCCTAGAATCTAAATACGTGATAATATAGTGTTCTGCCTTTGCATATTCATTTTGTAATTCTATCAAAAAGCAATTAACTTTAGCAAGACTCAGTCTGTTTAGAACCATGGTGACTGTGGTTCACAATTCTTTTATCCTCTAGCTATTTAGTGATTTTACCCTTCGCAATTACTTCCAGTAATTTATTAAGAGCGAAGTTGGCCCCTCTGGGGATAAATTCACCCCAGCTTGCCACCAGCTCCCGAAAGCACAGATTCAACCAGTAAGCCTCTGTGGAAGGAAGTTATTCAAGAGAAGAAATAGCAAAAAGGCATTTTGAAGCCATTGGTTTGTAAGTGAACAGCGAGGGCAGCCCTGCCCCCAGGGTGGGCATCGGGGCATTCAGAGGTGACCAGCAGCATGTGATTATTCTCTGTATCCTCTTAGTAAATGCTCAGAACCATTTTTTGTTTGTTATTTCCCAGAGTCCTCACTGAACAAGGCAACATTAGAACAACTGCCTGCTCCTCCACTGAGATGCAATGACTCCTTCCCCGTGTCTCTACTGCAATGAAGGTACCTATGGATAATACGATGTGAACTGCCTATCTATCTGCTTCCTTTTCTTCTTTTCTTTTTAAGATGGTTATCACATTAACTTTTCCTCACTGTTAGCTGCAGCTGAAAAGTAAAAGCTTGCAAGTATGAAACAGATTCACTTAAGACAGATAAAGTCATAAAAATCTAATAAGGCTGTATCAGATCTCTTGAGAAAAAACCCTCTTCTTTTACATCAAACACTTCACATTATGAGAAATAGGGATTATCCTAAGATAATTTCAGGCATACTTAGATTATATTATTCTTGCAATGTTCAGTACACATTTACAAAAATAATGATTGTCATCCATCCCACTCCACAATGGAATGAAAAAGCAGAGGTAAAACTGGATAAATATGAATATTGGAAAAATGATTAATAAAACCTGCTGTATATGGCAGAGGCACAATGGTTTCTTGCATTAACTGGCCATTTTCAGACTTTTAAACATTGGGCTTTTAAAATGCAGACTTTTTGTGCATAAAATGTAATTCTGGGTGGTTAAAGAAGGAGGGTTCTAGCTAAATTTCACTGAAACATTTTTAATATGATTTAGTTTTTGTTTGAAAAGAACAGCTTATCTTTGATGTGCTGAAGGACAGATTTGAAGAGGGTGAGTTGTATCTTCAAAGTATTCTAAGCAAAATCTGCAGAAGGTGGAAAATGGAAGAACTTTGCCTGTCTGGTTATCTGTGTTCAAGTTGATTGCATTGTAATGTCGAGTAGTATAGAGGCTGTGATTGCATAGAAAAGGAGGGAATGTGTATTGCCATCCCTAAATGCTGTGAGCATTATAAAAATAACACCAGGCATCTACTAAGTTTGCTTCAGTAAGTAGTGTGTGTGTGTGTGT
>NW_009190512.1:0-447 GCF_000690835.1 Fulmarus glacialis
CCCTGTTAACCAGGACTGCTGATAAATGGTGGAGGGTGGATTCCATCCGGCCCCATATTCCACTTTCTTCATATTGTACTTTCTTGTTTTGCTTCTTCCTTTCCCCTGCATGTTTCCCAAGGGCCTGGGTAGCAAGCTCTGCTGTTGTTGCCATCATTGCCTAAGACTGGCTTTTATTTTCTGTTGTCAACCTGCCATCTAGTACTATAGTAAATTTGACATCTTACTTTCAACAAGTAAGGAGGCCCTTTGAGACTGCTCTTTCCAGTAAATTGCAGATGCAACTGTAGTAGTGGGAACAAAGTTTGTTTATCTAACAAAAAAAAGTGCCCTGAACTACTCTGAGCAATGGAGCAATGAATGATTTCTTTGCTCACATTTTTCTGTCTTCCTATTGTTGTGGTTTAACCTGGCAGGCAGCCAAATACCACGCACCTGCTGCCTCAC
>NW_009190512.1:846-7758 GCF_000690835.1 Fulmarus glacialis
AACCCCAGCACTAGCAAGAAATTTACCCCTATCCCAGCTGAAACCAGGACACCTATTTAGCCACTTACCTTGCTTAAGGAATAGTCTGTTACCCGTTAAGTTAATAGATGATGGGCTAGATGGGCTCAGGTACCAAGGCATGTTTAGTCATGGCTATATTTAATGTTGACAAGTCGCTCGGCATCCAAGTCCCACAGTGGGGGAGATGCCCACCCAGCAGAGGAGCCAGCACGGTGGTTCCCCACATGACCTCCCTGCCCCATGGCAGGGGGACGGGGCAGCTCAGGAGGGCACTGCTAGAGTCAGTACAGTGGTCTTACATTTACTGATTAATAGAAGGGAAGAGAATAAAAATAAATCAAAGTGTTGGTGATCTTTGTTTTCTAACCTATTCTAGCTGTTGTGAATGGGCTTGTTTCTTAGAATAGTTTCAACAAAATCTGAAGAAGATGGATTATTTCAAGTGTCCTGGCATTTTCTACTATGTGATTCAGTTTGGTGTTTGGAAATAATATATGCATTCATTAATATTTTCAGGTAGACTGGCACAGAAAAGGGAAATATGGTACATAGAATCTTTTTCCAAATATATCTGTTTATATCAATGAGTGTGGAGTGCTTCAAGCAGAATCTCCTTCTGAAATCCTTGTAGTACATTGTTTGTTGAGATAGATATATAGATATATATAAAATATATTTTTCATAATGAAAGGTCCTTTACCACAAGTGCCAGACCTAGGTGTTAACAACCTGGTAATAATGATATAATGGGTAGGCATTGACAGGTGGATATAAAATCTCACTAAAAAACAGTACCAAAAATAAGGACTGTAATTGCCTCCTCATGTTGCCCATTAAGCTCCAGTCATGTCACTTCGTATGAACGAATACCAAGACATAAAAGACCTTTCCAGAGTAAAAATTTTCTGTTGAGTCATTGTGTTTTAAAAGAATCTAGAAAGTTTTCTATGTCAAGAGCTATCTCATATCTAAAAGATGGGTATTTGACCATATAATTTCAAAATGGATGATACCTTCAAATTAATTTAGAGAACTATTAAAACTACAGGATTTTTTTTCAGCTATGTCATTCTTAGTAGCTGTTATAAGCAGCATTACACCTGCTGTTACCAGGCAGTCTCTTCTCTATACAGTTGTTGGCATGGTGTTCTTCTGTATGATGTCTGTGTCTTATATGTTTTAAAGTTTATATTGTATCTGTCTTTCAATATATTCTTGCCTGGCATCTGTCTTGGAGTTCTTGAAAGTTTCTGCCTCGCTGGTCTTTATTTCAATATTGATGACTGAGACCTTTTAAGGCCCTCCTCCCCCATCTATATAGTTTGTGGTGTTTCAGTCCAGAGCTCTTCTGGAATTGGCTTTCCCTGGATTCTAACACCTTTTGGAACTACATGTAAGCAAAAGATACAGGCTGAATTTAAGAATATATTACTCGCACTGCTTTGATCTGTGGACTATGGCTATCGGCATCTGAAGTTGGGGCGAAATCTTTTCTGCTTATTCACATCTTTAACAGCTTGTTCTGCAGTGCAGTTGTTTGCCCCAGTGTACAGAACATGATATTGTTTTGAAATAAAGCCCCTGTCTCCGAGCTGTATGCTTTGACGAGATACAAACCCACTGGTCATGCTCTGGCCCTCCTGCAGAGTAAACATTATTCCATGAGCATGATAGTGACGGAGAGGAAGACAGATTGATCACAACTAAATGTTTCTTCCAAAATTTAAATTCTATCCTTCCACTGTTGCAGCTATGCGAATTTCATCCCTAAAAATTGCTTTTGATTTTGTACCTAGCTAGTGGCTTGGTGGCTGTAAATCTTAGTCTTTCACAAAGAGTAGGCTGCTTTCTTAAGTGCAGTTCGGTTGTCTTTGTACATATGCAAGCTTATGTTCAGTCAACACCTATCTGCTCCAGTGTTTTCATGCATCAGAACAAGACAAAAGTTTTACTCAGACGTGTGCAATTAGTCAGTATGAATTACCTTTAATAATTAAAGCATTACAAAAGTGAAAATTTTAGTGGCCTTCTCAGGTTTACAATTTGTTGCTCAAAGAGAAAATACATTTCCAAAATACACACTCTTCCACCATAGACTAAGTCCAAATGCGACAGCCAGCCTACCTGCTCAAAGAACTGCTTGACATACAAGCAGATCAAACCGCCTGTCAAACATTTAGCAGGTAAATCTGCCGTTTCTTTCCATTGCTGGTACGTTTGACACTGGTTAATGCATTTGTTTCTCAGAACTTAGATGCTAGAGAATGTCCTGGCCAAATTGTTACCCCAGTTCTTAAACGTAGCAGTAGGTATTACAGATCCAGTATCCCTTTGAGAAACAAATAATAAAATCCTTGACGTAAGGATGATAATAAGATCCTTGACAACTTGCAATAAAAGGTTTCAGAAAGATAGGAATATTTCATGTTGGTATTCTGGCCAATTACAGTTTTAATAATTACGTTCTGTCTATTTAAATGTATCCTGAAGTTTCATGCAGGGCACTTATTCTTCCTCTAATCTCTTAGAAACAGAAAACAAAACAAAACAGGCCTACTGTGTGGTGTGCTGTGGGAGGTACATAATTACTTCTGTTTTGTAACACAATTGGAATGAGTGATCGTTATAGTATACGCATCGAGTACTTTGAAAGCCTTCTGAATGAAGAGTTTTAATAAACTGTAGATACTACTAAAGGATATCATTAGCAAAACAAAAATGCTAGTTAAAAGGCAAAAAAAGTATTAATTTCAGCTTTCCTGTTCAGATTGATAATTAGTAACACTTTCTAAAGGGTTTTGCTTGCCTATAATGAAATAAAATTACACAGCCATCATACAGTCAACTGTAGCTCTGTAGGAGTTTTTTTAGGGTTTTTTTTTCTTTAAGACTGATAGAGATGTCTGCCTCACTTTAGCCTCAAACCATAAATAAATTAGTCTGAAAAGAAAAATTACATATAACCTGCAGGCAACTAAAAAGTGAAATAAGTTGGTTTTATGTTTGACTGAGACATAAACACTGGGTTTTCAGCTGCATATGTGCATGACATTATCATTAATGTCACAAAAAGATTTTTTCCACAAATACTGGAATTTAGTTTTGGCAAGAAGTTTTGGAGTATAATTTTCTTTCATAGTTGCTTGCAAAGCTAGTGTGCATTTCTGTCCAAATTTTTAGTAATGAAATTTTTTCACTGCATAAGAAGTTCAGAACTGAGTTAGACCTAAAATCTACTGAGCCCACTGTCCTTTTTCCAGCAGCAGACGGTAATGTTTCCATAGAAAAGCCAAACAGGGCAAGAATATGTGATGCTTCTCTTAACACTTTCCCTATTCAGTGTCTTCTTGAGCAAAATGCACTTTTGTATTAGATCTTAACAGATTTATTTTTGCTATAGTTATCCAATATCCCCTTGAATAAATGTAGACGTTCAACGTCCAGAATTTTTTTCTCACCAGACTCTAGAATCTATTACACATTGCACAAAGAATTGCCTCTTTTTGTTTGTTCTGATCCTAGTTCCTAATAGTATAATTTGATGTCTCCTAGTTTTTGTACTGGAAAAGGCTATAAAAACAGTGATTCCCATTTACTGTCCTCTGTGCGACTTACTGTATTGTAAGAGGCTCCTGATCCCCAGTCTGTCCCTTTTCCTGGATGAAGAGTTATAGCCTATTCTGTTATTCCTTGTACAGGAGTGGTTTTGTGCTTCCATAATCCTTACTGGCTTTTTCTGAACCTTTTCTAGCAGTTTCAGGTATGAAGGGACCAAAACAGTATACAATTTTCAAGGTGGGATGAACTTTGGATTTCTACAGTGGTATGATGATGTTCTTTGTCTCTGTTCTTTTGCTGAGGCTTCCAAAAATGTGATTTGTCTCTTTGACCACTACTGAACACTGCACTGATGATGTCAGGGAACCATCTACTTTAACCCCAAGGTCTTACTCCTTAATAGAAATGACTGATTCAGAGTCAATCCTAATTCCTTATATAAATAATGTACCTGGGAAAAATAATCTCTCTCACTAGCTTTGATCTGCTATTGTATTTTGTATGCTGTTTTGTTGCCCGATTACTATTTTGTAAGATGTTCTGCGGATATTTTCAGTTCACTTATTCTTCCTGTCTCAGTAAGCAGCGAAGTTAATCTTACTACTCCTACCTTTCTTTTTTAACTCTTCATGAGTATTTTAAATAATGCGTGTTGCAACATACACAACAGTGGAACTTCACTGGTGACCTTCCTCCATTGAGAGAATTACACATTTAATTCATCCCCTTGTTTTCTATCTATTTTCTAACTGATTTGAATTAGCAATATAACTGTGCAAGACTGTTCCCTCATGGTTCCTATGTTTCCATTAATTCATCTTTAAAAAATACACGGTCTCTTCCAAGATAGATCAAGTTCATCAAAGTGTCTGCCAATTCTGTTGCTACAGTTTCTCTCACTATCTAGAGATCTTTTTTTCCCCTATAGTTTGTTCTAATTTGTTTAGTGCAGGCCTTAAGTTTCCTAAGCCTTAACTGGAACCTTTTATAAAAAAAGTGGGATTTTATTTTCAGTGTTGTAGTCTTCATGTATCAAGGCTTTATTGAGAAGTATCACTCCAGTGCTCCTGCTTTGATTCATAACTGAGTTCCTTTAAGATCAGGTGAATGCTATCTGACCCTGGTGATTTGCTACTGTTATTTAGTCAATTTGCTTCTAAAGTGGTTTCAAATTCAGACAGATCCATACATCCTTTGTGCTACAAAGAATGTTGGAGGAACGTCTCTAGTTTCTTTCACACTAATGAAAAGTGTTCATTTATCTTCCCTTCAGTAGCCTTATTTTCTCTTGAGTATGCCTTTTATATCTTGATCATAAATCGACCCTGCGGTTTCTTTGGCAGACCTCCTGCTCCTGATAGATTTGAAGATTTATTGTTAATTTTGATTCTTTTTGGCAGTTGCTAGAACTCTCTTTACTGTTACTGCCTAATTCTGTTTTACAATTATATTTGCTTATGTTTCTTTTACTTGTCTTCATTTGAATATGATGTCCATCAGTCTTTACATGTAATAACCTCTCTTAACCTCCTCTTGCATGTTTATGCAATGCAGTTTATGCCATGCAGTTTTCCTTTTTCTGTTAATTAAGTGGTTCTCATAAGTGTCATTCATTGGCTCTGTGCTTCTAGTGTGGTACCCTTAAGTACTCTTCACACTGCTTATAAAGTTTAAATTTTCTTAGCTGCCCCCTTTATTTTACCTTTCAACAAGATTCCTCACTTTTGCATAGTTCCCTTCTTGGGATCACAGTTGCATAAATGTTGAATGTAAAGTACATAGCATTTGCTATTACAGAGTATCTTTTCAGCTGTAAAAATTTTAACTAAATCCTGCATGCTATACTCAAGACTAAGGCAAGTATAGAGTCTAATCTTGTGAACTCCATGAAGCAGTGACTGATAGAGACCTGCTTTTTGTTGCCTGCATTATATCCTTATGTGTATCTGTCCAATCTACCGGAGGTTGTGAAGTCTGTTACCACTGTTACATTTCTCATTCCTGTTGCCTCTTTGCATATCTCACTGTTATCATCCTAGTTGAGTGGTCACTAATACAGACTCTTGGTTGCATTTAACCTGGAATCTGTTGTTTTACTTGTTGAGGTAAATGGGTTATTAGTTTTATTTGAGTCTAAATTCTCTGTAGCACAAGACATTTACTCAGCTGTTTATTTAGCCTATTCTACCTTTGTTATATACTTTGCACCCCAATATTAGAGTTTTTTCTACCTCTCCAGAGTGTTTATACCTCTGTTTAGTTCAGATTTAGTGCAATTTTGGCTTTGCTCCTGGCAGTCTGTTTTACATTTCCTGTTTGTATTATTCCCGCCTGACCTGTCCTTCACTTTAGGATACAGAATATCTCTGTTTATATCCATAATGGAAGCATCATCCATAATTATACTGTCTTCTGTACCTGTCAACTTTTCCAACAGTACAGTTTAAAACTTTAGTTATGGCCTTTCTGAATTTTAAGTACCAGCAGCTTTGGGTCCTTTACAGTTCAAATGAAGTCTGTGCCTCCTGTACAGGTTCCCTTTGTTGAAAAAATGCCCCCAGTTTCTGATGAACCTGAAACCATGTTCCTTGAGCCATCTCTTTAGGCAGGCATTAAAACCTTGCCTGTCTCCCCAAACCTGCAGGGACTACTGGAAGAGTTCTGGAGAACCTCACTATAGAAGTCCAGGTCTCTAGCTTCCCTTCTTGCTACCTAATTTTCATCCCTAGGACTTATTTCCTGTGCTTCCCTACATTTTTGGTACAAATGCGGACCAAACCTCCCTGGTGCTTCTTGGGCTAAGCAGGATTCCTGTGGGATGTGCCATCTTGCACATATTCGGTCAAACATTTTGGAGTCTTCTGCCTGGAGTTATAAACGTATCTGTCTATTTGCCTGGTGGCCATCTACCACCATTACAGCTGTCTGGGATCGCTGTTTTAAGAAGGGCATTCCCACATCAAGAAAATACATTGATGTCATCCATTATGAGAACTACCAATGGAATTACTTCCCGCATCATCAACTTGTTGCATCCTGCCAGAAGATGTGACTTGCGGGTTCTGCTGTATGATGTTCCTGAAAGTCTTCTCAATGAGCTGGGTATGTATGCCCTCTTTCTCTGGGGAGTGTACTGAGATCTTTGATACTAACACAGTAACCTGGATAACTCTCATCTTCCATGATTCTGCCTTCATTTCGTCTACGAGAAAAGATGGAAGGACAGCCCTTTGAAGCTGATTTCTGTGTTCAAGAGATTTGCAGCTTTCTCTTTCTGTTGTTGAGCATCAGCAAACAGTAAAGGTCTGTGTCGTGGTTTAACCAACCACGCAG
>NW_009190513.1:0-7800 GCF_000690835.1 Fulmarus glacialis
TTCTATGATTCTATGATTCTATGACTAGGGCTAGCCTGGTTCTGAGGTCTGGGTGCCTGATGGAGCTGGAACGCAGCTTGCATTTTGGCTTCATCTGAGAGTGTGGTCCTGTTGGTTTGGTCCAAGACAGCTCTGTGGTACAATCTAAGTCCTGTAAATAGGAGTGAAAAAGAGGTTTGCTCAAAATAGGACTCCTAATCCAAGCTAAAATGCAAATGTAGACATGGGCAATGAAACCCATCCTGGACTATGCTTGAAATTAGGGCAGTTTCTTGACATCAGGGAGTGCTGGTTTCAATCATTGGTTGCAGTGAGTCAGAAAGAGGGTGCCTGTATGTGTTTCTGTCATGGCAAATTAATAACATAACTACAAGATTGCAGGAAGAGGTCTGCTCCCACCAGTTTCTCCTTTTGCATATCCCCAGCCCTTCATTTTCAAATTTCCTTTGATTTTCTGAAGTGTTGAATAAAAATTAAAAAAAACCAAAACAAAACAACAAAACCAACAACAAAACAATATAATCGCATTTAGGGAGTAAAACAAATTTAAAAAAAATAAAGGAGAAATATTTTTGTCTGATCCTAAATTATTTATTTTATTTTGATTTCATTCAGATACATTGTTTATTTCATCACCCTATCTATCTCTCTGTTCGTATGTTTGTCAGTTAGTCTGCCAAATAAGTTATAGCCTATGGACTTTTTCAACTAAATCATCCCCAGTGATGGGAATATAAAGATGCTATGTTCCCAAAGCAATATTTTATTTCTTGAAAGCTCTTGGCTGGATACTTGAATTAATTCTTCTACTGAGGGAAGGGGCTTCAGTTTGAGTTCAAAAGCTTTTTACTCCATTTTACCTGTTTGGCCAGGCAGCGGGCACACATTTTTTTTATTAGCACCATTGTGGCCATTGACAGTAAATGGTGAGTAAAAGAGAAACACAAGCTGGGAGAAGCAGCTAGAGACATTAAGAAATACGCAAATTTTATGTCAAGTTTTACAACATAATACGCTCTCTATAAATCCATGGTAACGTGAATATTATTATTTCAGTACATTTAATTTATCCATTAAAACACCTAAACTCTTCTTGAACCTGTTTAGACAATGAAATGCTTAAGGTCACATTGCTGAGCCTTCCCCCACTTCATCTTCTGCATGTGAGCATATGTCCTCCTTGAAACGGTTTTGTGACCATGCTAGTGAAAATCCCACCTATACCTGTCTTAGTCTCCTTGCTGAATACAAGTTGAAGAGTGAAAATGTACGGATAAATATTATAGCATTTAACATGGTGCTATAGTAGTTGTATTTCACATCAAAACAGCTTTATGCCTATTGCCAGTCCCAAAATTGCCCAGTAAGACTGATGAGGTGGTTTTAGAACTGGAAATGTTTCTGCTGCAGAAATGTCCCTACTCAGTGGGACCTACTAAGTGTCTGGTACAACACTCACTTAATTATACCGCTAGTGATTACCAGTCTTCAGGTCAGAGTTAAGCAATGAAGCACAAGAAAGCAAGAATCATTAACCTTAATACCAATGACATGACAAAGTGGCTTTTAGATATCCTAGATTTTTTTTTTTAAGACAAGAAAATGCAACTATCATAAGAGTACATTGCAATTGGTCTTTCTTGATTAAAATAATATCACTGATTGTTTTGTACTTTAAGCAGAGTTTAAATAATGAAGGGGTTTATTAAGATCACCTTATCATTGATAAATGAAGGTAATTCCCAAGCTGCAGATGCAGAGCAGAACACTGGATGAATATTGCGTCATTGTACACTTAATCTGCGTCCCAGCAACACTGATAGGGAGTTCTCTGTTGTTTTAGTAGCACAAGACCTACAGCAAATACGGTTGCACATACGTTTTCTGATCCTCCACTGTATTAAAAAAGCCCAGTCTTCATTTTACACATATAAGATAGTAACATCCACATTACTTACAGCTGGTAACCATTAAATAAAGTGTGAAACTTCCTTGTGAAATATGCCATGCATCATTCTAGCCTCTAATTAGTTACAAGATCTAACTATCTCAGAACTTCAGTCCCGTCCTTCAGCTCTGACCCTCAAGGGAATACTGGGTCAGTTTTCAAGACTGTAACCTCAATCTGACATGGGCTATGTTTATCTTAACAAGTCGCATGGGGCAGCGCAAAATATTTAGTGCTGATGAGTTGATGTCCACACCACATGTGGACATGTGGATCGCTTCAGACTAGCTCTAGTTTGGTCTGTTAGTGGTTGTAACACTTTAGGCGCACTCCTGGAGTGCAACTTCAACTTCTAGTTTCCCCTAGAGGGAAATTCCCTAGAGGAATCCAGTCCATGAGCCCCAAGACTGCTCTGTTATGTTAACCAGAGCATATAGTAAGTGGGGACAACTAGGAGGTTTACTTCAAAACTGTTCTTATGATCCAAGCTGAAATGTTAATGTGAACTCCCCCACAAAGTGCCATATGGATGTAAAAAGTCATCATATGCGAATCTTGAGCAGCAGCTCAACTGCATCTTGTTCACGTAAAAGTCAAGCAGAAAAAAACCCAACCGTGACCATTCCTTTTCTCACAGGCAGTTAATTAAAATGATTGCTTAATTTTGTAGCCATTAAATTAATTTTTAGGAAAAAGTTGCAGAATAATTTCCTTCTAAATATGTAACTTCTTAATAAATACAAAATATTTTTTTTTCCTAAGGCTTTTTCACTTTTAAATACTTAGCACACAGTTGATTGACTTCTTAAAACCATTTTGAATATTTGCCAGCAACTTACTATGAGGAGAAAAAGGGAAAAAGAAGGAATCATTAGTGCTGGAGTATTACCTGCCACCAGAGCAGACATAACAAGCAGTAAAACTAGTCATGAACTGGTGGCGAGTGCTCTCAGAACCTGAACCTGACCTGTTGTCTTTACTGTCTGCATCTTCCCATGCTCCAGTGGTGGATATACCTCACCTCACTTTGATCATCTACAATGCAGTTACATCTGAGCCAGTTGTCTAGACTCTTTTTATAGTCCATGGAGAGAAAAAGACACTTCTCAGGCATGATTTACATGTTCTATTTAGACATCTATGGTAATATCAGATGACTCACTGCCTGGAAAGTAGCTATTTCTTTCCATTTCCATATTTTGCATTTACACAGGGAGCCTAGAGGCATATTTTAAATACAGGAGTTTACATTTTAGATGTTTGAGAATCTATCCTGAAGACCTATGTATTTTGCCCAAGAAAATTCACCTCAATTTTTAATGTCTTTTAACTAACTGTTAAATATATAACAATATATTTACATGATTCTTAAAGAACAGTTTCAGGAGCAACAACTAATAGGGCATGTTCACCTGCTTAGTCTGAGGTTATGGGTCTGGGCACATGAGGTGACACCATAATCTACTTAACATCATTCTTGTGAGTTTACATATCCACTCAGAGAATAACCTCAGGCCAAATGTGGGGCTGGACATATATCTGCTGCCTGTATGGACGCTGTATGGATGCCATGTTTTCAGGGGAATTTTCAGAGCCTTTTCAAAATGCTTTCCCTGCTCAGTTCTGCTTAAGGGTGGGTCTTGCAACGTTTAAATCACATGCAATCACATTTAACCAAAGCATTTTATTACTTCAAGTGAGTCTTCATTCGTGATTTTGGTGATTCCTAGAGCTGCAATTCTATTGCTTCTGCAACAAGCCATGGAAAGAAATGTTTGGCTTTGCACTGCAATGCCTTGAACTCTAGAAAATGGATTAATGGTTTGTTTTCTGGCTGTCTAATAGGCACTATTAAAAGTAGAATCAAGTTCACCTTATATCAAGCCTTGAGTATGTTTTTAATCTAGGGAGTATGCAGGTCATTTTGTGCCTTTAGTTTAGAAAACAGTCTTCTGACGAATTCTGCTGTCCACAAAAATGATGGAAATACCAGACTTGAAGATTAGCTATTTCCACGCACTGCTAACCTCAGAGGATTTTGCCAACCGCCTACAAAGTGGCTGGAACAAGGCAGAGCATGATCAGCTCCACTTGTCATCTGGCAAATGACATTGTATGCAAATAACTTCTTTGGAAAGATAAATAAATGCAAAGATTTTTTTTCATGTAAAATAGCTGTGTCCATCTGCTGTCGTTTAAGAGGAAAGGTTTCAACTCACATGTAGAAAAGGTAATGTGGCTTTACTTTCTGATATATAAACCTTTTTTGTACCTCACCTCAAAGATGTCAGCATTTCAAAGGCTGGTGAAGTAATCACTATATATAGCTTTTTATCAGTTTTTGTAGAGTGGCTTAGAATGAAAGGCACTCTTAAACATGGTTTCATTTTTCCTTTAGTGAAGGACAAAATGAAAGACTAAGGTTTTAGAAGCTGCAGAACTTAGTACCTATATAGATACTTTATTAAATATAGATATAAAACCATACAGTCATTATACTAGAGGACATGCTAGTGGAGACTGTCCCCATTATAAAGGTATAACAATGCATAACTCCCTTTGTGGGTGGTGTAATTTTTAGTTAATTAGGACTGAGTCTCTCTTCTCTTTAGCAAATACTATGTTTCTTCACAACTGTCTCTGCTGACTTCAATGTTCTGACTTGTGTGGGAGAGGATTTTGCAGGCTCATCATCCACTTGTATTTTGGAAACACTGTATTTGATTCATAAATATACTATATCCTTCACTTTAAATTTAGTATGAGTCCTCCATCTCTAACTTCCAGATGGGTCTCCTTCAGATTTCAGTCCCAATGAGAGGCATATTCTTAGGTTATGCGTTAAGAAAATTTATCAAGTTTTATGACAGTGTTCAGGACAGATGTGTCACTGTTATCCTCTAGCTCTGTGCAGAAAAAAGAGATGTAAGAGAATATGACACAGACTTTGACCAGTATATATGCCAGGGCCAAGAGCCCTGCCCTGCTCCTATAGCTGCTCAAGGCAGCTCTGACATGGTGCAGTGGTGTGACCTTGGGTCAGGCTGCTGAGGAGACAGCTTCATGAGAAAGCTGTAAGAAATCTCATTTGGGCTCCCCAGCATCACTCAGGAACTTCTTTAATCTCTATCATTCCTTCTTTGTCCTTTCCTGAGCTGTTGCAGCCATGCCTGTGCCTCGCCATGTACCCCTCTGATGAAGATCCTGATCCTCCAGCTTGACCTCCTGACTTGACCTCAGACTTGCCTTTCCACTGCGACTTGTCTAGCAGTCACTGGGACGTGCTGACCGCGGTTGCTGCCACCAGACCTGCTCTGCTCCGTTGTTTGGCTGCTGTGGGACTGGGTCTCTTGTGGCTGCCCCTGCCCACTGTGCTGCCGCCTCGGCTCCCGGCTTGCCCTCCCCTGCAGCACAGCCGGCTCCTGCTGCCCCCTGAAAGTAGAGATTCAAAAACCCTTTTACAGAACGGTGTTCTTGTGCTGCTCCTTCCGGCAGAGAGATGGTTTCCAACTGCTAAAATCTTCTGACATATTGGAGTTTGTTAGACACATTTGGAAATCAGATACTAAAAATATTCTGATTCTGAAAATATCTTCCCTGGAAACTGTGCTACCTTTCCTACATGATGGCTATCTTCCTTTTTATAGTTTAAGCTTTGAGATCTCCTGTTCACTGCTGAAAAGTTTATTTGAAATAAGTCACAGCTGGGGCCTTCCAAAGGTATGGTCTATTTTACAGATGGTTGCACACTTTCTTTGGCCTCCAGATAACGCTTTTTGTCATAGTTACTACTGTGAAGTGCCTTTTCTCCCCCTTTTATTTTTTTCACCATGCAGTAAATTTTGTAAAGAAATATTAGTCTTAGAGAAGTGCACACAAAACACACAAGTGTCAAGTTCTTTTTTGAGTGATTATATTTTCTTGAAAAATTCCAACACCCATATTCTGAAATATCTTATAACTCAGAACCCAGTATCCACTGTCACTTTAATGGGAATCACTGACTTCATGGCTCTGTATTCCTTGATGGCTATTAATCAGCAGACCTTTGCCTAAAGTGATTATTCAAGTGGTTTTATTGCCTCAGTAGGTTTAATTCCCGTATTTGAATAACTCCAAAAGTCGCATTTCTATCACTTAGATGGCAATAAAAAAAAACCCACCCAGAACTCAGAATGTCTTACTTCACACTATTTCGAAGTTACAAAAAAATCAGCCCTATTTGAATGTCATTAAAAACTATACTGGTGAGTGTGGTTATGGAATAGTACTGCTCTGCCAAAATCACTGCTTGGATACATGGAGGTTCAATATCTTCTTGGTAGGAGAAATAAAGGCATAGAGATGGACTGATGCATTTGGTTTTGCTTGGCTTTAAAGACATGTTTAGAGCAAGCATTTATTCTAAGCAGCAATTAAAACTGAAGCCTCTCAGGCCATGTCTCTATGGTCCTGACATTTCAGTGTGGCCTTTAATCTATGCCAGTCTCCTAATGCATAAGATGCTTCCTGCGAGAATCAGAACTTCTCATTCGAAAAAGGGTCATTTAAGAGCTCCTTTATGACAACTTGTTCTCCAGAACTGGATTTCTTCCCTCCCAAGTTAGTTGTGCCCGTAGTAGTTGTCACCAGTCCTGACATTAGTTTTCTGCACAAATTGACATTAGCTGCCGTTGGGCTTGAATCAGAATGAATCCTACTCAAAGAATGATGGATGTATTTTGCCTCTCTTTTGTGTCATCTATCCTCACCAAATGACCATTTTCATGTAAAGCTTCTCATTCTTTCCTTTTCTCCCCCCTCTCCTCCCCCCCAGTTTATTTTCTCTGCTTGCATTTAGTCAAAACACAGCACACATCTCTTTGGTTATGCATTTATTTACCATACTCCCGTCTAAGAGTCATTGTGCTACTCACTGTAAACATAAGTAATGAGATATAGACCCTATGCCGCCCAAACCGTGCTCTAGAAAAGATGCGGCTGGGAGAGATAGAGCAAGGCAACAGATTGCATTCAGGTTGGTGGCCAAGCTGTAAACACATTGGAGGTTTCCTTATCATAATCTTCTGACCTCAGCCTGCGTCTACACCTGCAAGATTTACACAAAAGTTCAAGCATCAGCTGTGCCCTCAGAACATCACTTGGTTTTGCTTTGCTGAACTTTCTGTTAAGCTGCTGGAGCTGCAGAGTGTAAATGAAGTTGGAAATTGGTCTCATGCTGGCTTATTGGTCTCATGCATGGCTTATTTTCCTGATGGGGGGTTAAGGAGGATCTCGGCTTTAAAATGGAATTTTGCTCATGGTTGAACATCAGGATTTAACCTATGTGACTATATTCCAGATTTCTATGATAAGATCACTGAAATCACAGCTCCTCAGTCTTCTTTCACGGAAGGTTTTGAGAAAAAAACAAATGCAAACATGAGTAAATATATTCTGTCTAAGACATGGCCGATTTCCCATGCCATTTTCCAATAGTGAAAGATCATCTCCATACGAGAAGTTACAGGCTTGAAAGACTCATCAGATATTGTCAGAATCCTGTGGCTTGTCTGGGGCAGACCTTTAATACATAAATCCAAGCAGTACCATATAACAAAGACAATCGTGGAAGCACTGGCTGGGTATATTAGAGGATGCCTGGAATTCTTCCTCCTTCCAGCAACGATGTTCAAAGTAAGCAAGACAACTGTGGACAAAGAAAAGAAAAATATTATTTGTTATGAAGGAAAGCAGTTCAGAGTAATCTGAAATGGGAAGATGGAAATGATCCGGTTAGTGTCAGGAGCCTGACGATCAGACCATCCCGCTCAGACCAGGAGTCTGGAGCCCTCTCCTACCGCAGGGACCTG
>NW_009190514.1:0-26148 GCF_000690835.1 Fulmarus glacialis
TGCCAGGCCGCAGCGCTGGGGAGGGGGCAGGTTCGCTCCCCTCCCGGGGGCGGCAGTGCTCCTGCCCTCCGCCGCACCGCGAGGCCGTGACGGAACTGAGAGCACAAGAGGGAAGACTTGCCTTTAAACTGCATGTGGATAAGCAGGACAAAAACCTCTGAAGAGACAAAAAACGCTAATTTACCAGCAAAATGTCCTATCGTTATTGACACATTATCTTCTGCATAAGTCACTGCTGAGGCAACTTACCACTCTGCAAACCCATTAGTAGGTTATGCCCGCTTCTGCTGGAGAGGGTTACTGAAGGAAGCGCTAACATGCCAAATGAAATCATATAACAGGGGAATTCCTAAACGGACATATAAATTGTTATATACACAAGATATAGTGGATTAAAGTCTTATTTGCAGAGGTTACTGGTAAACAATGTTGAACGAATGAATCTGGAGCTTTTTTAACGGGGTCCTGAGGAAACGTGCATGTTTCCAGGTTAATAGTTTCTACTGTCAAATTCTGCTGGGTTTACTTATGTGTGGTAAAATGTTGCCATCAAGTGGCCATTTAGTCAATTACAGAGCACCTCTCCCCTCTGGGGCAGGCTGCTTGCCTTTCCTTAGGTGACGACTTCCTACATTAAACTGTCTGGTATGTAAATGCATTAACTACACTGCTACTGGTTATGCAATCACATTACTCAAAACCACTTTTGAGCCCAATTGCTTTGAATGTCCAAAAAGGAGGAGGAGATTGAGGGCATCTAAATTAGCAGCGTCTGACCTCTTCATTAAGAAAAGCCACCCAGATATTTTTCCTCCGTAGCTGGGGAGCATAACATGTAATTCTAATTCTAATTCTACTAAGAGAAAGGATGTAGGGGAGCATTCGTCTTAATGCTATTGTACATACTTCCTTACAAACCATAGGGGGCATTATGTTACCATGGTTCGTTCTTCTAATTTATCAATTTAGAATGATGCTCTGTTATTGTCATATTTACCAAGCTCTCAAAAGCCCTATATATTTACACCAACTCAAGAAATAAATGCAGAAAACAATGTTCTACATATTTTGTTTTTTCAAAAGTCCTTTTCAGGACATCAAAAACGTCGGATATACACTGTTTCTTCTTACCTGCAACTTAATTTAGATCCATTTACACAATCTGAAATGTGCAGATTAATCTGTAAAGTGCCAAAGATCCGTTGTTGAGTGAATGTACAAAGAAAGCAAGGGTCCAACCTTTGGGAAGAGATGAGAAAGGCAATATAACTTTAGAGTCCTGGGCTTTGCATAGCATGAGAGTATTCCGCCGCTGTTGACTTGAAAAGAAACACAACCGCAGGCGTGATGGGAGAGGGCAGGATGGCTCTGGTCCAGCTCTCTGGTCCACCTGTGCCTTCGCACATCAGGCACACGTGGGAGAACGTGCAATCTGCAATGGCCAGCCAAATGACTTTGGTTTTGTCACCAAGTCTCAGCCAGTCTCCTGGTTCCCTGCGATGTTCCGTGTAAATACCCATCACGCAGCCAGCAAAAGCCCCGGAGACTGACGGCAGGGCTGTGCCCTGGGTGCCACCACGCGGGAGCCTTTGGGCAGAGTCACACATTTGTTTCTACAACTGCAGTGATTTAAAACATCACTATCCCTGTTCACCTCTCATATGGCTGCGTAACTGCCAACACGAGGACAGGTCTGTAAAATGGTGGTTTCCCTGAACCTTTTTTGAGTCTGCACTCCAGTTTACTAGCACAGCTCACACGGGTGCTGGGTGGCTGCGGAGGGAGGGTTAACGTGCTAATCGTTACAGCTGCTTCCAAAACTCAATCTAATAATCTTTGCATGCTTTCTGCAGAAAGAAGGTTTGAGGATCTTGAAAACAGCAGAATTAAAGGCAATTTCAAAATTGGCTCACAATTTTTTCTTTAAGGCAGCAAGAAGGAAGCCTTTCAAACATAAAATTCACTGTGACTCAGCCCAAATTTAGGTAAAAAAAGCAGGTACTAATTAGCAACCTTGGTGTTGAATCTAAACTTATTTTAAACTTCAGTCTAACAGGAAAAGGTTAATTGAAGAACAGATCTTCATCTTATGTAAACTGACTTTCCTTAAGTTAAGAAATACAGAAAAAACCTAAAATGGGCAGATTTTGTAGATTGCTTTAACAACAAATATTTAGACCACTTCAGAATTAATGCCACCTCTTGAGGATGAGATTTGATACTTTGTATGGCATCAAGAGATCTCCACAGTTTCTTGTTCAAATAAAGACTTGCAGAAACAAAATGGACAAAATCAAAAGTACTAGATTGTAAAACAGTAACTGAGGCTTGGGTTCTGTGGGGCAAAAAATGGAGTATCAGCCACTTTTAATAACAACCTTTAGGAAAATTCAAGTTTTTAGTATTCATAAACTCAGTGCTAATTATAGACTGGCATCCTGAGGAGAGAAAAAGGAGACTACAATGAGAAAGGTAGAAACATTTTGTAGTAAAATATGCTTTTCTGAACAACTTCAAAGAACAAACCAAGCATTTGCTACTAAGACAGTTCCCCCAGTTGAGAACTGTACTTTATTTTTTCACTTTTGAAAAAGTTGGCTTTGCTTCATACCATCCAGTTTCTCTCCCATTCCTTTTAGTACAAAGATCCCTCAAATTCATAAAGGATGCACTGATACTTTTTGGTCTATCTCTCACATCACATTTCAGCCACTAAATTGTTTCTGAAGGAAGCTTCTGCTGAAGAAAATAAAGCCAGCTGCATCTTTCTAACAGCCAACACTGCCCGATATCTCTAATAAAGGTAAGGTGTGACTGTTTAATGACTGTTATCCCCATGGTTTTTACTACTTCACAATACAAAAATCTAATACATACTGAAAATGCAGCAGAAGACAACCTCTGGTATAGGAAGAGTGCCAGGAGCATCACGAAAGTGCTGGTTGTATTGCACGGAGACGTAAGTGATTGAACAAGGAGAGAGTTCAGTGCTCTTGACACCTACAAAAACATTATCAAGAGAAAGAAAGGGAGATGGGGCCATCTAATCGTATAATATTAGAAGAATACTTGCATAATTACAGAGCTACAGTGACAGCTGCTTACAATGTCCACTATCACGCGCTGCAGGTGGTAATTTATCCATAGGTTTCCCATTCAGCTGAATGGAAAACGGCAGGGGGTGGCCTCTTGGCATCCCACATAATGGCAGACACTTTAAGCAACTACCATGCGCTAGGTCCCCATTTTAATTTTGGGGAAAGGATATGGACTCGCCTATTGCTAAGTGCCAATTTTAGGACTGTATTCTTTATTGTCAGAGATGTCACAGGACAAATAGGAGACGAGCAGGGAACTCAAGTAAAGTTCCTAGGACTGTTTATTGCAGACCTGATTTCTGGAAATTTCCCTTAAGATACATTCTCTATTGAGTGCATTTTACAGGAGATGGTAAAGGAGAGCTGTGCCATTTAAAATTCAGGACTCTCAAATACCAGCAAGTGTGAAGACAACTGTTGGTAGTTTGAAATAATAATATATATCTATAAAAGCCTTCTTTGTTATTTTATTTATACCTCAATTATGTCACTTCTGAAAACACAGTTTGGAAAGAAGGGCATGTCTCAGTGCATATCCTTTCACCTCCTTCATGCATATGAGTATACAAAATTCACCTCAGAGTCAGAAATCAAATGGTTATTATGACTTCAGAAGGAACATCACACATGCAGTGCTCTGTGGTGTCTCACAATACAGTCTCTTCATCTCTTCAGTTACCATCCGCTCTTTATTAATAAGCGGTGAGCTCAAAACAGAGCAAAGCTTTAATCCCATACTTCTTTTGAGCAGGATGGTGTGCTATCCTCACCTGCTTACAGCCTTCTCTTAGTGGTATCCACATACTCATAGTAGTATTTGCTTTATTTTTATTTCCATTTAAAGGCGTATGTTTTCATGTTTTCCATAGTGTATTTTAATAACTTGTTGAGCAATGCTATCACAGACTTATTGCTTTCGTCTTACTATACTTGGTGAGCTGCCAGAGCTTCCAGCAATAGCAAAAGCCAGTTGCAGCCAGGCCAATTATTCTCGATGCTGTTAGGAAAAGCTGGCAGACTCACTTTGTCACTTTTGCAGCTGGGTGGCATTTATGAGGTGTGTTTCACGTTCTCACAGCACTAACTTGCATTACAGAAAAGCACAAAACTATCATTTTAATTGGAGTAATCATAGGTACCATTCTTGCCACTGTATATTACATTAAGTTAATGAACTTTGGGAGATACACTTGAACACATCATCGCGATCAGCCCAATTCATTATAAACTGTATGCCTCATTTACATGGGTTCCTAGTTTATTTTACTGGGGATGGAGAATATGTATCCTCTGCAATCAGCTCAACTTTTTTCTTCCACACACAAATTATTGCTTCTGAGAGACAGGCTGAAGTGATAGAGGAAACAAAACAAGCATAAAAGGAATATATATACTTACCCTAAACTGGTGCTGTATTCAAGATTGGACTGCTAAATATGAAGGAAGCATAAAATAAGGTTTTGAAAAGCTGTACTTTTTTTTTTTATCCTTTTACTTACATATTTGTTATGGGGAGAGTGAGGCAGCTTTTCCTACCATCCACCAGTACTCTCCGCAGGAACTGCGCTCTCCAGCCAGCAGACTGCATGCAGGAGGGATCCCACCTTGCAGCTTTTGGTTCTTGTTTCCCTGTCCCCCTTCTCCTTAAAGCTCAACTTGATTTAAAAAGAAAATAATCACAGCTGGTTTAGAGTTAAAATTAGCTTGAAGGAAATGGGAGCATCTCAAAAAGAAAAAAACTACAGAAAAGGCACTCTTCACTACAGCTTTCTCCGAAAAATCCTGTCCAACAGTTGACTAAGGAACTCTCCCATCTATAACTCCCTTCTCATTTTACTTGCTGTGCCATATATAAAACATGTTACTTCTGAACCAGAATCCACTTGTACGTTTTTATGTAATGTATCCGAGACCACTATTGATAGAGACCTCTTTAGAGCTCCGTAAGGCCATTTCAGAGACAGAAGCAATGCTTTCTCTATCTGCTGCTTTTCCTTGGACTTGTCAACCAGGCCACCTGGAAACTCTTCTGCTCTATCATATCTCATGTTTCTTTACTTGACATATTTGTCTTTTTTTACAAAGACAGAAAGTAGCAAAGATTTTGTAGCTTTCATAATTTCTATAAATGCTTATTAAATGTAAGCATTTAGAAAATACAGCTGTGTTGTAGCTCACAGCTCCAAGGGGAATTTTTTTTAGCAGAGCAATTCCAGGGAAACGGACATGTACGAAGTATGAAAACCTCAGATAATTTCAAGTGCTCTTTCATCAGAAAGCCTGACTCAAGTCCGTCGTGTCACAGAATTAGCAAGCGGCTGTAGCCATCGTGCCCATGCACTACTCCTTCATAAGACTGTCTGTGAAGATGATGAGTAGAACATCAGGTCATGATGACGACATGCATCTACTAACTAGCTCACGTTAACTAAAGCTAATAACTGTAAATCAGCCAATGAAGTATTTTGTTCCCAAAACCAAGGATATTTTTTCTAGTTTTGACAACGCTTCCACAAACATTAAAGAACATATTCACCTTTTTTTTTCTCCTAAAAATGTAAACAAGGAAAGTTAAAGGTGTTGTCTTCTGATTTACACATGCCTGTGTTACATCTCGTTCTCCTCAGGAGTCATTACTACATGAAAGAACGGACAATTATAATTGAAAGCATCAAAATTCCCATTATGGTATGGATCACATCCTCCTGTTCTAAGGATGAACAAAAACTGCAAAACCTAGAAGCATTAAATGACCTCAAGCTCTTATCCCAACTCCCAAGTCATATGAAAGCTGAGAAATTTGTCATGTAATGGGAGAAAAATACCCTTGGTGGGGGAAAGGAGTGCAGCCTTGGGGAAGAGAGCGCAGCTTGTAACACCGTAGTTTTGAAGAGAGCACGTACCCATGCCTACGCAGGAGGTGTTTTGGGGTATCCAAGGATTAGTGCAGGGAGCGAGTGCCATGCAGAGCATGCCTTACACCAGCACTGTCGTACTAAGACCAGAAGCATAGTTAGAATTGCTTATTATCAGTAGAATTAGAGCTCCCTTTTAAGCATCTTTGACTTTAAATCTTATTTTCCCACTAATTATTTCTGGTACACTTTTTGCCTGGAAATCCAAGTCCTAGATTAAGTCTGTTTATTTTTCTGTTTCCAAACAACTGCCTACACCAGGGCTGTAGGGTTTTGTAATCATCTAACAAAGAGGGAGGGAACAGGGATCACAACAGCAGCAAGTATTTGTTTTTACCTGCAGAAGCCATGATACTCTAAAAATACAAGTCACAAATAAATACAAGCAAAACACTAGAGATACTGTGGCAATACCTAAATGTCAGTTGCTGTTAAGTGCTCTGTCATCCTGAAGGTGACCCAAACAGACAGTCTTGTAGGGTGGAGATTTCGGCATAACTTGACTTTTGTTGATCTTACCAGTGAGGCAGCATCAGCGTTTGTATTCTCAAAAATTTGTTATCTATCTGCCCACTCTTGCCCCCTTTGCACATTTTGTACAGTAATCAGAAGATGAGAATATTACTTGGTTATAAGACAGTGGGTGGATAAGAGTGAAAAAAATATTAAAATGAATGATGTGAATAATTAAAACCACTTTTCTATCCACTGAAGGAACAGAAACCACAAAGATGAAAGTGAGGTCGCTTGTTTTATGAGCGGCCTAGCCAATCAATACCATCCGTCAGCAGCAACTGTATAAACACATCCCCTCAGCAAAGCCTTTGTAGAGCCACCTGCACCCTGATCCAGACTGAACCTCGGTGACATTTTAAACATTCTCACGAGAAGTTTTCTTCATTCAGTGAATACAACATACTGCATGGCTGAGCAAATTACTGGAACATATGCAGTGGTAGCTTAGGATTTTCAAGCAGCGGTTTAAGTTGCTGGGGTTTTTTTAACCAATGCTTTGTTTTAACATTTGAAACCCCCATATTCATTTCCGTCCATGTTCCAACCGGACTTGTCAAAACTTCGGCATACTTTGCAGTTTGAGTCACAACAGGCTAATTCCCCAACCACTGTAAATCAGTTTAGCTGCACGGAACTCAGCGGAGGGAGGTGGATTCAATCTAGCTGAGGATTTAGGCTATTGCATTTTAAAGTTAAAAAAGAAAGAAAGCATCTTGAGCAGTTATTTATTATTGAGCTATCAGGTTTATTTATTTTTTGCAATGTTTGACAGAGTCATAGGAGTGAATTGTCATTGCAGGAAGCAGGGGGTTATACACACAATTCTCATTAACAGTAGTATTTTTCTTGGGATTTTGCAACGCCAATGCCATCTAATCAGTCCTAACTTTCATGCTTCTGCATGCACAAACCAGAAGGGATAGGACTTAAGGAAGGTGAAGTGAAATTACTATGCAAAAAAAAAAAATCCCAACCTGATTTTATCGGTGAACTTCACAATCCCCAAGCAATGTGAACCACGATACTTAACAACAAGGCAGTCATTACCTTATCCTGTCTGCTGCGGGTCTCCAGGTTTGCCCTATGGAGTCTTCCCTTTAATATAAAGATAGACTTTAATATAAAAGGTCTATCTTGAAAATCTATTTAAAAGTCTATATTAAAGTTAAACTTCTGCCAAAAGAAAATCTATTTGTTAAAGATACTATTTACCTTTCTGCTTAGGCCTGAAATCAGCAGGTATTTCTCCATTTCTTTAATGACAGAAAAACAATAACCCACAACCGATTAATGCATGTGCATAACAGGGGAAAAAAAAAAAAAAACACCACATTGCATCACAGTTTCCTCCTCCTATTTTTCCAGAGCACTGTTTAATTTTGCAGCTCCATTCTCACATTGTGCAGCAGTTGTCTAGAATCAGGGTAATTCGGTGCACAAAGGAAGAACAGAAATTAGAGATGTTGCACGAGTGACATAAGAAGTATTTGCTGTTACTTTATTTTCCTTCTCTGTCAAGTCATGCATGTGAGAATATCGGTGCCATGGATTCAACATTTAACTTTTTCTTCCTACACGCCACTGGCAGATTCCTCACCAAAACTTTTACAGTTGGTATATATGCTTGATTCTCAGATACTAAATGGCATTGTCATCCATAGGTGGTTTGCCATAATTGGTCTTTAAAGTAGGTGACATTACAATACCAGCAGTGACACTGGGACATAGAAGGGGCAGCAACCCAAGAAGAGAACACAGGCAGATCTACCAAGCTTTTGTGTGAAAATTCCAGTATTTCTTTCCTCTAGCTCAGTCAAGAGACAGCATTCATTAGCAATTCTTCTTTTTGTCATCAAGGCCAGGAGGAGGAAAAAACCAAGCAGAACCAAACTGTGAAAGCATTAATTCAGAATCAGTTTTGGCAAAGGAAAAGTCCAAATTTCTTCACCCGCCTTGAAAGTGAAATAAACAATGAAGTATGACTTCAAAGTTCTGTAGATGAGATACATTGGTACAATAGAAACTGCTGTAGTTGCACAAAACAGTCAAAATATTTGATAAAACATCTTTTGCTTCCTTAAAAAGTGTAGTTTTAATGAAATTGAAATATTTCAAACAAATGCTTGCACAAAGTGATATACAGTGCATCCCATAAATCTCCATGGGAAATATTGAAGGAGGAAAGGGGGTTGAAGGATGAAGAGCATGTCAGAAAACTTGTTTTTCTTGTAAATGTCAAAGGAATTCATTGCCAATATAGTGAGATTATCAGGCTCCACACTGACTGGTTAAGCAACCCTATGTGCCTTGCCTACACAAAACTTGCAGTGCAGTAACCACCTAATAATTCATTGGTAGATGTGTCAAAAAACAAAACAAAACAAAACACCCTATAGGCAGAACATGCAAAATCTCCTCATAAATCAGTAATTATCTTTTTCAGTGCACTTCCCAGAACAGAAAAGCATTACTGGAAGCCGTGGCTAAGCAAATACCTCAAATGCTAGCCTCTTTCTGACCTTACCAAAAGCATAATACAACATAACACTTTTTTTTTTTTTTTTTTTTAGACTTTTTGCTTGTAAAAATGTTGTGGAAACAGCTTATTCAAGTTTAGAACAGCTTTTTCTAGCTTGGGAATCTTTGTTCCAATGGGCATCTTTTGGCATCGACCTCTGTGTTCATCTGCGTAGAGCACCCAGGGCCTGGATTGTTCTGGCGTTAGGTTAGATGCCATAAACATTGCTGGCTTGAGGGGAGGGTTTTCCTGCAAAAGCTATTGTTAACTTTCCACTGTATAGCTGAGAACAGTGTTCAAAATCTAACGTTCTTCTAATGAAATAAAATAAACATCAGGAAAAAGCACTAAAAGATATTTTAAAACCAGAATGAATTGAAAGATGCTGCTGCCAAGATCATATACACAATGCACAATACAAAAACATGTCTTAACTGATCACATCCCACTGTAGTATAAAATCATTTTGAAAAAGCACCTTTTTCTGTCACCTTGTCTGACAAGCTTTATGTATTTTATTTGTATGCAAGTGAATGGGATTTTATTGTGTCCCAGAGGATGAAGTATTAATGATCATTTGCTCCCTGCTGTGTGGCCTGTCATAATTTTGCAGAAAGACTGACAGAAGTAACAACCAATCAGTCTGTTAATACTCGCCTGACAGTGGCTACTCAGTCCATTTTAATCAAGGTCCTTTGCCAAATCCTTAGGTAATTTTCATTTTTAAAAATGCAATTTTTCATAGCATCTGCAAATTGCTAGATAGAAGCAGACTAAACAAACCGTATATTTCTTTTGTGTAGCAGTCAGACTTCTGTCTCAGCAGGTGTTTTCTGGAAAAAAAGACTTCCAATCTGAAAGCCCATTTTGGTCAGCAAGAATCAATCTCTAAAACATTCAGCAATTTGTTATATCAATATCTTAACATGGCGAATTCCTTGCAGCATATAAGAATTAAATCCAGCCCTGACAAGTAAATAGAAGGCAGAATTTTTAAAAATGATAGTTGAAAGTCAAATGTCAAAAAAACCCACAGATTTGTACAACGTGATGTCATTCATTTCTCTCTCCTCTGCAATGCTGCCTGCTTCATTTTACCTTGAGGCTTGTGGAAAGACTCAGATAAAGACAGTTGTTACCAACTCTGACACACAAATAACCTTACATTTTATTAGTCATTTTATATCATACAGCCCCACGGTAGGTGCACTCTGAGCTATTAAAAAAAAGTTTCGAGAAAACGGTTTCTGAGTGTTTGCCGAGCACAAAGTACAGATGATTACAGAGGAGATTAGCAGATGTTGGTATCGACAGCCAGTTGCCATGCCCCCCCAAGAAGCGCTGTGTTTCTTTCCAAGCAACTGCATTTTATTCTTATTCACACAGAAACAATACAGAGTCCCAAAACCCCTGGAATTAGCCTGAAAGCAAAATACTGACGTGAATCATCCTGATGAAAAAATGATACTGGGGAAAGGAAAGTAAAAAAAAAAAAACAAACACCAAAGCAAAAAAAAAACCCCAAACCAAAAAACCCGTGACAGGTGCACATCAGCTTGAGACAAACCCTGCCTCCTGGGTGACAGATAGGTTGTGACAAGGTGCGACACGCCTGACGGACCCTACCTGAAAGAAGCGGCATTACCCGTTACCTTCACATGGTGTGTTCTGAGACCTAACGACAGTCAATATCACTCAGGTGTTGCAGCTATAACATTTTGATGTAAATTAAATAGATGCATTGCATCAAAGGCATTTGTATAAATGGAATAAGAAAGGGAAAGATACTTGTTTGCTGCCTGCTGTTCTTTATATGCAAATCTTAGTATATTACATGGCAACATACTTGCCTTCCATAGCCACATAAATGTTTTACTGTTTTATGAGATGTTTGCAATAAATGTGATTGATGATGATTTTTTTTTCATAATTGCCTATTAGAAATACACTATTTTGGTGACAAATCCTTAAGGGATATCTCAGTTTCAAAACGAAGAGAATGAGAGGTACCTGTACCAGGAACTGGGTGGTGCTGCTAACAAATATCAAAATGCACATTCAATCTGCTGGTTAATTTTACTCATACATTTCTTTAAGCTTGTTAGCATCCTTTCCAGGTTTACTGAGTTTTGCATTTCAATCAGATACAAAGATGTATAAAAATACTGCTACTATACCTTAGGGCAGGCAAATAGCTTTAAGCTACACACACAAATAGTCACAAGGGTGAATAGCTATAATTATATTGGAGTGCATCCAAGAAATCAGCTATTCTGTTTATACTTCTTGCCTCTTTGAATATATGTGCACTTCAAGCAAATATACTGTAAACTGATTTTAATACTATAAAACTGTTGACCTTAGTATTGCAGCTTATTGACTGTTTTTCATACAATTGCTGTTGTGCTGGAAAAGATATACGTGTCTGGCTAAAAATTTATAGCAAGAAAACTCCTGGACCATTTGTAAATAATATTGGATATTACTAATAGTCACTTTAAAATGCAAGAACGTTAAAGATCTTTGGTCTACAGTTTTAAATCCAAATTCTGTCCTGAGTAATTCTGAAATTGGTAGAGATATACAAACATAAAGAAACCAACTCCATTATTTTGATATACATAGTCATTTTGAAATGCTGAAATGCTAGGTATCAGTAGGATTCTTCCAGCACAAGCCACGTCAGAGGATGGAGACAGCTGCATCAATGCTCTAAAGGTCATACATGGATTTGCACTCATTAGTGCCCCTTGTAATATATTTGTCAGAGGTTTGGTTCCATTGTTTACATCACACCTCTCCACATATACTAAGTGGCAGGAAAGCAGGACTATAGCTGTTGGCATCAAGAATATGAATTATGTTCCAGGAGGATATGCCACTATATCCCTCTTATCCATATCCTGTTCACATCAAATCAAAGTAGTATGCATAGGCAAACTCATGGTTTTGTGTTGCTCCTGAACTATGTGCATGACCTGCTCCCAGTCATGGTTTTGCTTTGGCTTTTGTTGGGATTTAGTGCTTTGGTTTTCCCAGCATTAAGGCATAAACAATGGCAATTCTTTTCACACCACTTTGAGATCTAGCAGTCAAAATTGCTAGGAATGTATTATTGCTGATGAAAATGTATCATCCACTCATTAGCGGTGTCCACAAAATATCAGTAACATATCAAGAAGATCAACTGGCAAATATAATATTCAGTAAGTATGCAAATAATCACGTAGGACAGAAAAATCTTCTGCAACATTAAACGACAAGTAATTCAGTATCATTTATCAAACTTTTCAAATACATATATGGTTCAATTAACTCTTTCTAGTTAAATTATAGCAAACAAAAATAGCGATTGTAAGATAGTAAATGAATGGAACCAAAACCAGGACTTTCACATCTGTGAATTATTAGTCACAGATTTCCATAACAATACATTTTTTTCTTCTAGGTTAATTCAATTAAGAGGAAATTTGTCCAATTTTTTGCCAAATAAATTAGATTTAACATATTAACTTGGGAAGACATCAGAGGAAATTTACTGGGTTCATTAGGCTTAGGAAATTAAGTTACAGAAAATTGTGCTTCCTTGTAATAGATTTAAGCAGTAATATTTAGCAGTCTGCCAAAGATACACATTTCTCATACAAATAGATATCTTATGACCTGAAAGAGCCACTACTTCTTCACAGCACCTGCAGTCATGATTTTGTAAAGGAAGCTCCTGCTTGCGAGAGCTTCTAAAACATCCAGAGGACTCAACAGAATGGCAGGTAATGTTAATTGCATCCATAAAAATGAACCACTTGTCCATTATCTGGGGTAATGGTAAGTGGGGATATTCTGAATAAGCGAAAAACTTGGGTAACATGCTGAATAGCAGCAAGACATTCAAGGCTGGGCAAGTGCATTAACCTTTGCTCAGCTGTGCTGGTCCTCAGCACCGGCTCCTGAACCCCCAAGGCACCCGGCCCCTGCCCTCCGTGCTCTCTGGTGGCCAGGGCAGAAGGGGACAGCCAGCCTGACACACTCAGCACCCAGCCCAGGCTCAGCGTGGCTTCTCTGAATTCACAGCAAGATTAATCCACAACCCAGACAAAGCTCCCATGATAACTAACAGTATGCATCGAGGTAGAAAGGTGCAAATCCACAGCCTGGGAGGCTTGGGATGTATTCTGGTAGGCTGCAGGTGTGACCAGGTGTGACAGGGCAACTTACCTACACAACCCTTTACCTAAGCGCTCCTACAATGCTACCTTTAAGCACCTTCTGGTAACAAGTTAAGCAAAGTGTCCACTACGTAAGTCTATCCCCTTCTTTCCCCATACAGAGAAGCACACCAAGCAGAACTACTTTGTAGAAACTCATTTGTGAGTACATTATCTCCTGTTGAAAAAGAACAACGTCAAAGAAATAAGAACAGGTAGGAAGTAATTTTTCTGCCTTGTAAGGAGGTTCAAGACCAAACCCTTTTCCAAATTAGGCGAAGAGGAACCCCTGCCTTCCCATGGGCACACCCAAGGCTGTGACAGCCCAGAGCTATTCCTAATCTGAATTAGGCCAAGGAGTTCAGTATCCTAGGGGAGAGAAAGTGGTTACAGTCATTTCTGACAGCTCAGAGGGTGCAATAGGAGAGACATTAAGAACTCTCAATCTAATCCCCAACCTGAATAGGAAGAGAAGAATTTGAGCTGCTGAGTCCTTCTCCTGAGCAGGATGACAAAACCACCTGGGTAGTGACCTTTTAGGAGAGCACTCTCAAGTCTCATTAAATTCCTTTCTAGAGGTACAAAGGTTTTGCAAAAAACATTGCTGTAACTGTACCATATTCCTACGAATACCTGATGTTTGAAAACTTATCCCTGGCATAAAATTTTAAAAATGGATTAAAAATTGTGAAATAGAACTGCTTACAGATGAAGCAGAAGCTGGAAAGGTTTGTCATGATCATCCTTAATTCTAGCAGGGAGGATATTGCTCAATATGAGTTCCTGCCTACCAAAGTGATTTATTCTGTCCATATAAAGATTGGTCTGAGTAGGAGAACAAAGTAGCAGCCTCCTCCCGATGTCACATGTGTAGTTAAAGCTCAAATGAAATGTAGTCTGGTTTCTGTAGCTAAATTTGGCCAAAATATCACAAGTTAAGAATTTCTATTGGCACAAAAGCACCAAGGGGTACAAAACTAGTTTCCTAATCTAAACACTTAGATAAATTGGGATTACACAGTCACTAAAAGTCTATCCAGAATTAGCAGTGCAGACTCCACAGAACATCCTCAGTCTTTACTGCCTAAGTTCACACCTCTGACTTCAGTACCTAGTGCTGGCACTGGACTAGGAAGAAACATACCTGTGGTCAGAGGCAAAAAAAAAAAAAAAAAAAAAAAATCAACTCCCAGTAATTAAGGGTCTTTATAGCAGGCCTTATCTGTGGCCCTCAAATAACTTCTCATAGCAAGGCTGCTCTGGAGCACTATTGCAGAGACAGACTTTCAGCAAGCAGGAACAGAGCAAGACAGACCTGTACCAAGTGATCTCCACCGCACTTGGGCCAGTGTGTGTGGACAGACTCACACACACTGTGTGTGATTTACATTCCTCTCTTCCAGGGATATATCAAATGCCGTAACTGGAGTTGTTACTACTTCCCTTCTCTATGCCTCCCTTTCTTCAGACAAATTGTCTTTTGCCTCTTATTGCTCTCCCAGTTAGCGAGTAGATAATTTGATTTGCAGAAGAACGCACAGAGGACTCCTAAAGTGGCTTATTTCAAACTACTAGCGGTATCAAAATAACACTCCAATGGGCAACCTCAGCTCCCAGAAGAGTTTGTTTAAGTGTGATCCTGCAAGTATCAAACAAATAGCACTTCATCAGATGTGCATAAGATGGCATTTAAAGAAGTGGTGCAAGCAATGGGTTTAAAATTCTTTATTTGGTAATAACAAACAACAATAATTTGATGATTGGAACATTCTGGTATGTCATACTGGCATAACTGCTAAACAGACAGAACAGCAGAAATGTGGTATGTGAGGACTCCTTTTTCCTCCTCTCCCTCAGCAGTATTTCTAAATATTATGTTTGTATTTTCACTGCCTTCAAGCATAGGCTGCCAGATGTAACCACTGAAATACTTGGTGATATCTAGGAGCGCCCACTTAAGGGGATGGACAGAAATGTGTGGGTTTCTCTGGCTTTCTTTCAAATTCTGGAGTTGAGAACTAATGTTTGAGAAGAATACAATAAAAGGCTATGAAGGCTGTGTGAAAGAAGTAGATTATCCTTCATAATTTTAGGCTCAACTCAGTCATATTCCGAAGATGTGCTTTTTTTTTTGTTATAGATTGACTGCGTGGCTACAATGCGTAGGGCTGGAAATACTCTTACAGTTAAAAGTACTTCACCCATCTAGTAAAAAAGTATTTTAGATCGATAAGGTTGCAAAAGCAAGTGCAACATGAAAACGGGATCTTCTAGAAAGATGGCCAGCCAAGACAGTATAAGTGAAGACCAAACTCTGGCCTGACATTCTGCAACCCTTTCCTTCTCCCATATTTATCTAAAAAGAGTCCAAAGAGTCAAGATAACACAAGCTGTTTAGCAACAAGGACTATCCTACTAGGATACCCTAGGATATTTGACTATCCTAGGGCAAGGCTAGCCAAAATGGATCTTCCTTTTCTAATGCTGCTGCTAATTTCCTCCTACACTTCCTGTCCTGTGTCTAATGATCCACTTCCCCACTTGAAAAGGACACAGGTCTAAAACAAGTACCTGGAACACGTACAAGCACCATAAGGATGTGTATAATTCCTTAGTGTCTTTGTGCTTGGATAACAAATAACTGCCAAAGAACAGCGCAAAAAGGAAGAATCCAGCATGAGGTGGCACTTTTACAGCTGATCCATATTTTGGAGCTGGGCAGGTAGAAACTGTTAAACTGGAAGATTGCCCAACTAAATTATGCTGGGCATTTAATTGGCTGTTTGACCCGTAGTGCCCTTATCTACTGCAAAGGGAACAAGCCACCTTCTGCTTCTCTGATGCCAGCAGAGAGAGAACTTTGCTGTACCTTGCTTAAGATACCTGGTAAAGAGTTCTGTTATTTTTCAGCTAGGAACTCACAAGAAGGAATATGCTAACAAGTGTTGGTTGCATCCCTGAATTTTGCGAAAGGCTTGCTTGAAACTACTTTAAACATCAACTTCATCCCATATAGAATATCAGCTCTACTCCTAAGCTTGTACAGCTGGGGCTTTGACCCTGGTGGAGCAGATGGTGTAGATGGCTTAGCATATATTTTCAGGATCCTTGTAAATGAAAAGCACACTATCACATGAACTTCTTTATTATTACTCCTTGCAGCATTGGTGGTTGCTTAGGGAGAAAAACAATACTTAAAGACTCAAATTTTCTAGACATTTCAGTGGTGTCCTAGAATATATATTGCGGTCTATAAAACCATTCTGCACTTTTGATGAATATACTTACAAGTGACCATCTGGAAATTATGAAAATTCACAGGAACTAGAAAATATATACACAGTGTTGTTTCATTACTCCCCACACTCCCGTATCATCTCCCATATGTAGAAAGACAGAACCGCGCATTTATTTATTTTTAAAATACTTGAGCAGAAGATTAAGCTCTTAGAGAGGATGACTAGAATATAATGAACCGAACCAGACAATAGTGCTTTTCTATCCTTGGCCATCCCCTCCCCCTTGCCGGTGCCATGTCCCTATTATACAAACAAATGCCACTATCCCCACGCACTAAGGTACAGGCTGTCTCACAAGATACTGTCATCCCTGGTGAGCTCAATTTGACAGTTTGCCCATGCAACTCAAATAATCTGTGGCCTAATGAAGGCTTTGCTTTTTCTCTCTCTAATTATCACCTCTTTATTGACATGCATTGGGAGGCCTGATTCAACCTCCTCACTCCAGTGCTGTGCTAAACGTTTTCTTCTTTTGAGGTTTACAAAATACCTGGTATTATTGCAAAACATCGGCTAAAACAGTGAAAAGTATAATTTCAGTTTGGGGTTGTCTTTTACTGGAATAAAAAAAGCCCAACAGTTTTCACACAATTACTTTAGGCCTGTGGGGATTGATTCATTAAAAAAATAACTTTGTGGCTTCCATGGTTTGATGCCAGTAGAATCATTAAAATAATGTGTCTTATATTTCTTAATATGAGAATTCTCATTAACATGATACATCCACTATTACCATATTCATCTCAAATTTGGTGCCAACAATTTCCAGAGTGACTTCCCATATAAAAAGGGTGATTGGAGAACTAATAATTGAAACAGACATTAACAAAGACAGTTTGATTATTAATAACCAACCCAGTGCCTTCCTATGGTAGCTTAAGCATGAATTGGTTTTTTTCTACCTGTAACATTTATTTTTCTATGAAACTTTGAAAATAAATCATGAAAAGCTAAAACAGTTACTGTAGGTCAAAGCGTACAGGAAAAAGTTTTTCTTAACTACTTTTATTTTACTCTTTAAAGGAAGACTGCATATTTCAGGTAGTGTACACAGAGCAGCTTTGCTTAAAAAACTATCTCAAGGTTCTGTAAATTTTTAACAGTGCCCTTTATAAATGTTTCAGGGGCTATAGAAATGAGACAGGCCTATAAGAAGTTTAATGGGTCCCTGTTTAGCCATTTGTAATGGGGATTTAACTGCTTTGTTTGTGAGCTTCAGCCAAGAAAACAGATTACCTTCATCAAGTACTAATACTCCAGAGTCAATCTAAACTCTGCTCAGCTATGGAAAGGTATCATGGGATGTCAATAAGTGTTATAAACACTAATCCAGCAAACCTGTCAGCTGCTTTATAAAAAAATTATACCTAAATCCAAGCTCCAAGTTCAACACTGCTCTTCCATGTCCAAAGCTTTTAAAAAAATTGTGATGGATCATCAGGGGCACATTTCAAAATTCAAAATACTCTAGTCGTAATTGAAACCCTTGCAGTGAAAGTGATGTTCTCTGAACACCAGCAAGATAACGGCATGTGTTAAAGATTAACAAAATAACAATTTCAAGGCCTCAGAAATTACATCATACCCACCATTTCCACCACAAAAATTTCCTCCCCATATTCGTGGTGTTCAGCTCACAGGAATGAAGCTGTTACCAGCAGAGGGTGGAACCATCGCCCAGCTTATCCTATAGGGCAAGTCAAAACAAAAGATTTATTGCCATGACTCCCCGTGAGTGACTCTGTTCCTGTCAAATCTTAAACACAGTATAGGAATGAAGAACGAAGGTATGTCCCAGCCTCATCTCCAGATTTACTTGCACAAAGAGGACACAGAGGCTTTGCCTTGCTCCTCTGCACCCTGGCAGAGCCAGGGCTAGCTGCAAAGGAGGGGTGCGTGCTGCACTGATTGCCTTTGCTCCACGGAGGGGAGAGTGCGGCAGAAAGAGCAGAAGCAGCAGAAGCCGAGTCAATACTCTTCACAGGACTACTCTTCGAGCAGAAATCACGTCATCCCCACTTTTGTCTTCTGCACTACAAATTCTCATTTCTCCTTCAGAAGTTATTTTTCCTTAAACCAAGCAGAGGAATGATTTGTAGCCAGAAACCTCGTCTTTTCGTAGTGCAGCTAATCCATGTGGGATGAGAGAGAAGCTCTGGGCCAACCAACTCTCCTGGGCAGCAAGCTGCTGCAAAACCCGTGCCAGCCAGGACTGCTCCCAGCAGAAGGCAGTTTGGGTAGCCTTTTAGCTGAGGCGCTGCTGGGGCACAGGCTCAGCCTGTCAAGGGACTGAGCAACACGATCCAGCAAAACACTTAAGGGTCTGCTTAACTACCCTTGCTTTCTCGTTGACTTTAGATAGATGGTGAACATACCTTAGCAGCCTGTTAGACCAGAGACAACATCACAGTGCTTTGGAAGACGGAGCCCAGCCCAAGAAATTCTGCAGTACTGCTGCCTGACACATAAGCAGAAATTTCCTTTCTCCAGGGCTTTCAATCTGGTGCCTTTTATGACCACTAAAAAAGAAGGAATATCTCGTATGCTTTATCCTTCATTTCCATCTCCTTGCCTGGAGCAATAATTTACTAAATATTTGTAATGGCTTTATAATTTTTATAAAACTGAAACTCTGTTCTCAAAAAGTTTGGGAAGATATAGCAGGCTGCTGTCACGTAGCTCTCATACTTACTACATGTTTTGTGCGTGGTAGTAAATATTCCTGTGAAGAAGAGTGCTTAGTGAAGGAAAAATTGTAAGAGTTATATATGATTGGCATATGGAAAAATATAAGCAGAACACTATTTGCATAAGAGTACATTAGGAGAATTTCTTTTATGTTTATTCAACAAATGTTTCCTAAAAGGTTTTCCTCCAAACCAAGCAATTTAATTTTCTTTTTAATGTTATTCTCAGTGGTTATAAACTTAATTAGCTTCTAAAGCTTCACATTTATTTGCATTTGAGATAAATGTAATCTCTTCTTGGTATAACTTTTTAAAATCAAAATATGGACTAAAAAGGTGCAAGTTTGATTAGTGGAACAGATACTGTAGCAAGTAATCATAGCAATGAGATGTTAATTGGTGTCTGGGTGGTTCTATTCATAGCAACAATAGGCCATAATAACACCCGGTGTCCTCTACCGTTCAACAGTATTTTGCCTTCTCATTTATCATACTGACAATTATATTGTTCTCAAATTTCCTGCCTGTCTTAACAACAGAAAGGTATATAAAATGAGTCAGGCACCTGTGATTTTTTGAGGCAGATGAAATCAGAAGGAATGTGCTGTAGTTTACCGTAACTCCTGTTTGGTTCTGGAAGTTAACAGGCTGGAACCAGTCTAATATTTTTTCCACAAAATAAAAAAAATATTAAAAAAAAAAGGGTTTGGTGGTTTTTTTTTCCTCTCATGAAAATTCTGCTCCATGTATTTCCCCTAACAGACGTAGGGATTGCAGTGGTACTTCACCCAAGAAGAAAGGGATCAGGATGTGCCTTAAGCGCAGTCCTACTCCCCTTCAAAATGCACACAGTAAAGGACAACATTTAGGGCTTGACACAACACTCTTCACCCACCAGACTAATTCCTGCTGCTTTTGCTCCTCTGTAGCCATTTTTTCCACCCCCATCTTTGTTTGAGTAGAAAGATTTTCAGTGTTGAGATTCTCTGGTTAGAGGCTCAACCACTAGGACTCTTAAATTTAGGTGGGTTTGAATTAGATGTCAAATAATCATCCGTGCCTTAAAGCATAAGCATGTCGGCAATGCAGACATCCATGCTCAGTTTCTGCCCAGTTTGGTGGGTCCAACAGCAACATCATTCGTTCCGAGTGGTCCCAAGAGGGTAGGAGGAAATGTTTGTGCATGGTACATGTGAGCAGACACAGGTCGAGTCATAGTCAGGGCTTTGAGAAGGAGAGCAAGGGCAGAATGAAGAAATACAAGAGCCCAGGAAAAATTGTATACTTTTAATCTTCACTCATTATTTTAAAGTGAATGTTACTCCTTTCTCTCCCTTCCTCCACTTCCATCTGCAGAGTTTCCAATTATATGGTCAAATTTGTGCTCTACTGCCTTTAATTCATAGTCCCTCTTGCATGATATTTGTACTAGCCCATGATTTCTTTATTTGGGCAATTTCATTTCATTGATACTTCTGTTTTTCTCTTCCTAGCAGAAATCTGGGCTTCACATTAACTATCTTCCTTGCCATTTTCTGCTAATAACATTCCCCTCAGTGAGCCACCCATACTTCTGGGTCAGTATTCCGTTTCCCCTCAGAATTTTGGTATTTAATTCATCTGAACATCTGCCAATTTTGAATGTTACTGCATAGATAGCAAGAGTCATGGGAAAAAAGAACAGCAAGTTCCAGAAATCCAGAAAAATACACATTCAGGAGAGGAAAAGGACAGCCTTGCAGCTTATTTGAAGTTTATGAAACAAGCTTCAGCTTTACATTTGAGGAAAAAATAACCCACTTTATGCACTAAGGTGCATAGTCCCTGCTTAAGACACACAGATCATGAAATTATACTATGGGCTGCATTAAGAAATTGGTGATGAAGCGAGGAAGTTCCTCCTTTTTTCATGGGACAGGTCGCTTTGGTGGATTTAAACATTTACCTGCCAAAGATTTCTAAAAGCCGTATTACATTCCAATTATAATGAAGTTTTGCTTTCATTTCATACACAACAACATACATTCAATGCATTAACTAGCCCATTCTCAGATAATGTAGTACCTTATTTGACTGGTAGGCAGGGAAAATGATATTGCAATGGAAAAGAAGTAAGAGAGGATAGACTTTTCCTCTATCCCAAAATTTTTTAGTAGATGAAGTCTGCTTATCAAGAACTCCAAAAGTTGCCTTTAGAGTTTACATGGCCATACTTCACAAACTCTTACTGCAAACACTTTGACATACTGTCCTAAGCAAATAAACAGCCCTTCATAGATAAATGAGAGTTCTTGCACAGAAATCCTTTGGATTTCACTTGGCCTCTAAGGAAACCTTGGCACTGGTACATATTCCCCAGCATTTTGAGAGCCTCAAACTTTCATTCAAGGAACAGGATTGATCATTCAAAGCTGGCGAGACACCGATGTCCGTATCAGTGAAACAGCCTTAAATGCTGCTACAGATATGAAGCCCAGAGAGGATTCCCCTCGTTTGCCCTTTTATTTCTCTTCAGTTAAAAAAAAAAAAAAGGGTAAACAGGTTTTAGAATGCAGAAGAGTCCCATCCACATGCTCCATATCTTTGATTTCTCATTATCAGAGGAAATGTTAATCCTTCTGAAATATTATAACATTTCAGCAATTGTTATCAGAGAGATTTTTCTCCAACTTGTGTATGAAGGAGACATACTCTCCTCATAGCTCTGCTCATGCATATTCCAAACTCAGTGTCACCAGGTACATACAAACCACTTAATCTCCTAAGATAAAGAACAATTGACCTAAGGTAGTTTTCAGTACTTCTGTGAACTGCCTGGAAGCAAACAACTCCTGCATGTAAAACAGGTTCCTGATTCCCAGAAATTGATTAACTAAAACAATTACAATCATTTAACACTCTTCAAAGGGGTGCTACAATCCAAAGAAAGAACAAAATCAGCCAGGTGACCTTTAGCATTAATAGATGCCAGAACATTTACATATTAAGTTCATATTTAAAAAAAAAAAAAAAAAGATTACTCCAAGCCCTGATCCTAAGCTGATGTGAATAAACAAACCTGAATATATAAGAACAACAGGGAGCTCAGCAGCTTTGACCAGCTGAGAATGTAGCACTCCAACATGCTGCAAGAGAAAAGTGCATCAAAGGAATAACTATTTAATATAAAAACAATGTGAAAAATGAGATGTTGAACTACAATTGCACTGTGCAAAAATATGGAAAAAAAAGGAAGTAAAGATTGTAAGGCCATGAAAGGACATACAACAAGTTCATCTTCTATACAGCCAACACTCCTCATCAGAAACCCCTGCGAGCATGCAGATTTCCTTCATTTTAAGGAATGTGAATTAAATCTTGACTTCTTTCATATAAGTAATTTCTGTATAGTTTTTACATACACACATTCAGACTAGAGTGTACAGATTGATTACAGCTGCTCCCAGGAACTGTCTTACTGCTCTTCCCTGATTACTTCTGTTGATAAATGTGCTGACTAAATTAAATTACGTTGAGTTTTTTCTTTTTTGTTTACTAAAATAAAGTTGCTTAATAGTTTAGCGGATTTTTTCTGAGTACCAAAAAGTTCGTTTTGAAACTTATTTCAAAAATACCTCCTTTCAGAATACTATAACCATCTTCTTTAGAAATTAGAAATAGGTTGTATTCTGTTAAATAATATGCAACAAACACTATTTCACATCCAATGCGTATAAAATGTAGAAGCAAAAGAGATTAGAAAGGAGCCAGTGACTTACTTCATAGTTGCCAAGGCTCTCATGTCTTTCCCATCCCTGGAGAGTACAAATTCTCACAGAATTTGTATTTATGTGACTGATTATAAAAGGCACCAGGATCTAAATCTTATTCAGTTATTAACAATTTAAAAGCCTGGATTAACTCACTGGTGAGAGGCCAAAGCAAAGACACCTGCCAGTACAGAAAGTGTTTTACATGCAAATTGCCATGACTTGTTCAGCACAAGGTGACAAACCATAAAATGTAGAGTTGTTGTTGCCTGTGTACTGAAAAGTATTGCTTGACTATGTCTAAGTCTTGCAGAGCCGCATACCAAGGAGTTTTACCTGAGATGTTGCATTGCTTGTCATTTACAGCAGTGAATTTTGCAGACTCGTTAGAAAGAAAAAATTGTGAAAATAATTGCTTCCCACTAGTTGGATCACAATGACCAATTTCACTGTCTCTTGCATGTCTGGTAACCTCCAAGATACAAGTGTCAGCATTCATTAGCTATTGATGAAAAATGAATGTTTCTCCCGGACAATAACAATACAGAATACAACATTTCGTCACTTCCTTAGAGAGAATGGCATTCATCGTTTTAGGACTAGTCACTTTGGAAAGCTGAACAGTAGGAAAGGCTTGCCTAGCTCGATCTCATTTTCTTTAAAAGGGTGTTGGAACCAATAGGTATAGTGTAACACCAGGAAGAGTGATTCTGATTACACTGTCTCCAAAAATTAAGCATTTCATTCTGGCTTAGATACAAAATCTTTTCCAAGACTTATGAAAGTGTCTCTGATTGTGAAGAGGCAGGGCTGAATCAACACTGTCTCACTGGATGCTTCTGTATCTGTAGATTAGACAACTCTTGTTCACAGTATAGTGGCAAAAATACCATTATTGCTCAGAGGATTAATGTGTCTGTGCATGCTGCAAAGATGCTCATTTCTGTTCCCTTCCTACATTTAAAGCTGAGAGTCTCAAAAATAATATCTGCTGCTCTCCAGTTATTTTCTGTCTCCCCTCAGGCATATATTTAGGATGCATCCAAGGTGTGTCATATTACGTACCTATGTAAGCATATTACCTACCTACAGACCAGTAATATGTTACACCAGTAGCATTTATCTGCAACCTTTTAACAGCAGCAGCCATCAGTGCATTATACCAAACGCTTCAACTATTCTAGAGAGATGATTAATGGTGCCTTCTCTTACCCAGCGGCTGACAGCGCAAGCCTGGTGCACGAGCACCACGCCAGCCAAACCCTAAGGACATCCCACAACGCTGCTTATGGCCTTCTTGCCACAACGAAGAAGTGGGATCACTTTCCTAAGAACACAAAGGGAAGAATCGGTCCCTGTCCCCAGGGTGAAGGAGGAGGTAGAAGGCAGTGGGCTTCTGCATGGCAGACTGGCTTGCGGCAGGCAGGACGGGTCCCAGGTACGGGGAGACACTCAAAGTTCATGAGTCAACTAAGGGTCAGTGCATATAGTCTAAAATACATCACACTGTGTATGACCCAATTTCTGTCTTGGGGCCTAAGAGGAGAATAAAGCTGCAGTAACCAAGATCAATTTACTCTGAATGGGATATTCACAAGGGAGAAGGGATTGTAGTTATGTGCATTAATAAGCTAAAAGTATCTTACTAAACTAAGCCCCCCCCAATCGTCCCTTTGTAGTCAAGCCATTCAGCTCCTGCACTTAATACAAACCAAGTTGCCTTAATACGACCTTTTATTAGTCCAAAGTCTCTTTCAAAGTATCATAGATAACTGTCTGCTATGAGAGAAAGACATAGGCTGCCAAGCTGAGCTGAACAAGGAGGAAGATAGATCTGCCCCTGCCCCAAAGCATGTGGCATACTTAGTAAATACAATGTTTACGGACCCAAGCTGCAAAATGCCAGGTGTCTTCTCCTGCTTGAGGGATAGGAGCGTAATCTGCTAAAACACCAGTTGATCTAGTATTTAGACAGGATCAATGTAGTTATACTGCAAAGGCAGGCAGGGCTATGTGTGCATGAAGTTCATAGAGGGAAAAGGTTATGAACTGATCTTTTATTGTTACAAAAGGCTTTGGTCACGTGAAGACTGAATATTTCCAGAATAGTATTTCTTTATATCTCAGCAGAAAATTTGACTGTATTAGCAGCATAAGAGAGATCTATACCTGTAGCAGGATTTACAGCTAGCCTGTATCAGCTATACGAAATAGGGGGGTAACCGAGCACTGACTCGGATCTCCCAGAACACAGCCGGTGCTGTAATGGCCAGCGGGGGATCTTGCCTCCCCAAGACCATAGCAAGGCTGCGCTTTGCGATAATGAAGAAACAGACTATTGGTACATACAGCCAGGACATCCTTGTGCAGGATGCTATCCCATAAGCCTTTTTCACACCTCCCCACTACCCCTACAAGGATTTTATGTGAAGCATGAGAGAACTTCACTCAGCTTGTTAGCGAGAGCAGTAACTGTGCTTACATTTCCTCCCTGTTCTCCATTTCCCTCTTACTGCCAAGACTCAGCTTTCCGCTGACCTTGAACCTTTGAGTCTAACCAAACTAAAGACATCTAAATGACTTGACATAATACTATAAAAGTATGCATTATTTGAAACAATTTTGTTGTTGTTACGCTTTCTCTGGGAAGGTGAAAGCACTACAGTGCAATTTCTGATCAAAATCAGGGATCTGGAATCATCATTCACCTCCTCATCAGGGCACTCCCCTGTAGCAGCAACGAAACGAGGCTGATCCCTCCTGCACCTGAGTGCTTGACCCATCAGGCCAATGGTAAGTCTGAGTCTTGAAATCTTCAGGATCTGTCAAAGATCAGGCCCTGTTTGAAAATGTCAAATTCTTGCAGTCCTGGTAGTGATATGTTTCTATTAAAAAGTGAAATGATCTTAAAGAACAACAGAATCAAAGTATTTCTTTTGGGAAGCTTCCACCGTGGGTAAAACAGTAATATGCAAGATAAAATACTTTGAGATTTTTCTTCCTTGTTTCTTTCACTTTCATTGCATAGTAACTTTTTCTTCTTTCTTTTTCTGGTCAGACTAAAAAGCTGAATCTAAAGGGAATCCTGAGAGAGACAGAAGCAATGATCTCTGACCACTCAACATAGTTGATTGCCTTTATGTTCATCTCTAGAATAATTT